>NW_019384724.1:69669-95463 GCF_000671375.1 Centruroides sculpturatus
GCATTCCAATTTTTGTCTTCTTTAATTCTTTGGATAAATTTTCAGCTCGCTTTAAGAAGACAACTCCAATCAGCCCAAAACTGACTACAACGCATACAATGTGTGCGACTAAATACAGAAGCCACATTGTTTGGAAAAATGAACAAGACACAGCTTCGAAATCGCTTTTCTTTTGTCTCTTTATCTCATTATAAAATATCAACGTCGTAGTGAAAACGATCAACACGAAGACCGAGAAGACACCCGCTAAGTATGCGACGAGGTACTTTTCCATGCCATTTGCAATTTTTCGATCTACGTCGTAACAATATCTGTTGTAATGCGCTTTGAATTTGTTTCTCTTGATGATGCTGAACTGCAGAGCGACGTAAATAGAAACAAACAGAAGGATGATAGAAGCATAAAGCGAGTGCTCTTTATAAATTTTGATTACTCGTATGCAGAACAAATCTGATTTGAAAATCTGTATAAGAAATTCGCATGGTTTCAGCCAAAGAAGTACTTCGACTGTGTTCGTGTATACTTTAAAATATTTCGACGAAGAATATTGTTCACGGTCGTTGATGCATTCGCAAGGAGAAACGAAATCAATGGCAAACACTTTTATAGCAGAAAATAGTGGACTGAATAAACGCGTTGGACAATTATCAACATCTTTGTCGTTATCGTTCATTGTTCTTCGATGTTGTAGTTAATGCAGAGATTTGATGCAATGATTCTGTTCATATATATGATTGTGTGATTAAATCGAGAAGTCTTTAAGCTATCTGTCCTGCTTGAAATACTTTCTATTATGTAAAGTTTCCTACTATTGATTCCTTTGGTATTATTCCGTTCTGTATTTACAATACGAATCAAAATAGACAACCTGACATATAAACCTGCACAACGCTAGATTTACGTTTACTGTTCAGAGTATTTATTATTGATCTTTCTAACACTTTCTTTGTTGCACAATCGAATATTAATTCCTAAATGTATCGAATGCGTTAAATTCTACGACAATAATGTTGGACAATTTATCGTTTTGGACACGAAAATGTAATATTTCNTAGTTCCAATCATTTAAAAATAGCCATATTATAGCCCGATAATTAGGCGATCGTTTGGTGTTGTTATTATCTACTCGGGCTGTGAGTTGATGTTTATTGATAAGATTAACGTTTTAAGCAGAGGTTAAGGCGCATAACGATTGCTCATTATAAATCTCATCTATAAGTAGATTGCACGAAGCCAAAGCTTAATTGTAACTGTTTATTTGAATATAACAGTAACAATAATTGGAGTTTTGATTACAATTAGTTTAGTTTAATGAGTATCTTAATAGGCATATTACAGTAAATCCTCCGATTCGGATGTATAAAATTCCGATTCGGATTTGTTTGCAAAATTTAGCTTTCTTTTGAAGTTCTGTCTTGTGCTCACCAGTTCTCTGGTAAGCAGGACACAACATCCTCTCAACCTTAGGACAACTTTTTAACGGAATGCCTATTTTTGCCTGTGAGAAATCGTTGACCTAGTTTTAAACCACCGTGTCCAGACTCGCCCGTCACAGTGCTGTACAGTGAGAGTGGCGCGACCGTACCATGAAAGTACATTTGACAGAAACGATATTTTCACTGACGATAAATTTTGTTTTCCAATGGATGACGAACATTTAACAACAATTTAACAGGATGTTCATGACGAACATTTAATTGAAATGTTCGTCATGAACATCCTGTTCTATTTGATTTATCTTACTCGAAATACATGGATATTGGGTACAAAATGAATATTTGAAATGAAATCGGAAAGGAATTGAAGACTGGTGGTAAATAAAATGATTTTATAAAATATCACTTCTTTTAAATATTTTATTTATTTTATATTTTAAATAAAAATAATTAATTATAATAAAATACAGATATTTTACTTTATTTTAATTATTAACAATTCTAAAAAATAATTTCTTTTTAATAAGGATTTTAATTGGATGTCTTTTTCTTCTTCATCAAACATATAGTTATCATGGCCAATTCTTCTTCAGAAAACTCCATGACTATTTATGGAAAGTACGAAACAAATACTGCACGGTCAGGTCATTTTTGTGTGTAAATACTCATCACTTTGCCGTGTTCGACGTCACTCTCACCAAACTGTCACTGTGCCGGCACGCCACTGTTCTGTAAATGGACCCTTATTTATTAGCAGGATTGTTGGGTTGCTATTCGAAAAAATTGTAGACCTATAAATTTGTACTGTTGTCCGTCCGTCTTTCCTTAAACTCGAGAACAGAGTTAGATACATGAACATATTGTACCGCTACATCACTATCGAATATTTTAAATCTGCCGACTAGAACGGTCGGTTAACCAATGTGACGGTTTATCGTGGATCGGATAATCGATGCTCTACTGTATTTCTATCGGCGTATCGAGGAAGTCTCAACATTGCAACAACAACAACCAACTTCTTCCACTGTCTTCTTATCAATAACTAGCTGTTACCCGCGACTTCGTCCGCGAAGGTTTTGCAAGCAAACCCCATTTATATTCAGTATTTCAACAACCATAGTAATTGTTATATAACACCTACCGCTGAGAATGATGAGAATTGCCGAGAATCAAACGAACTATTTTCAATTTGAACAATTTTCTGGAACGTTTACAATCGTTCTACAATCGAACCAATATGCAATAACAAATTCGAATTTAAAAAATTCGAACATTTGGTATAAAATTCGAAATATATCAAAATATTTATAACAATGTCTGAAATGTTATCAATTTAAGGGAAAGTATGGAATCAATTTCAAAAGTCGTTCTTCGGGTTAAGTTTTAATGCTCTCCCTCTCCCCCGGAGGGGGAATTTCGAAAAATCTCTTCTTAGTGTGCGTTTTCATGACGTACCGTACCCTAACTGCGTACCAAATTTCACCTCTTTAGGTTCAGCGGTTTGCTGTGGATGATGATGAATCAGTGAGTCAGTCAGGACAAGCAATTTTATATGTGGAGAGCGAAACGTCATCTGCCGGCGAGACGACGAGAACGGGACGAGACGACGCACAGTGGGGCCAAATGCCAAAAAGCTGGCCAAAAGTCAAAAGCGTTATCAATTTGGCTGAAAGTCAGTATTTGAATGTTTTTGAGATCGCCGATTACGAATCCGAAGTCAAAATTTGAAATAAAAACAAAACGACGGATTTAACACGAACCACCTTTATTTACCACGTTGTTACTCTGCTCCCGACAAAAATATTAAAAAAGAAAGTTTTTTCAACTTTTTCTGTAATATTTTCCCACATTTCGTACGAAATTTCTTCAAATTGGATCGTATGTAAGTTTTTTAACTATCTGTGATGTATTAGTGCGTATTTTTGTGATTTCGTCTGAAGTGATGAAACATGCGTGTCTGTTGTCAAATTTTTTGGCGACTAATGTAAAGTTTGTTCGACTCTTGCGCCTATTTCGTACTCGAGGCATGTTCTTAAAACGTATTGGTACGATTTAGGAAAACCATTTTAGATGAATGTCACAATAAGCTACTACCGATTCGTAAACTTATTTTTTTTCTAAGTTCCTGATTTAAAAAATAACCGCAAAAGTTCAAAACAAATTAAAATTTAATCGTCTTTAATTTTAGAACAACATGTAAAAAAAAGTTTATATAATTCTTGGAGTAAAGAAAATATGAAAGAACCGATTAAAAAATATAATGACGGCACCTTATAATTTAAGGAAGTTTTAGTGTATATAATGTACCGAAATTGACATTTAGACGACAGTTACAAGAACTGAATACACATCAAAGAATAAACTAGATAGGTCATTTTTCAAATCACTAAAACTGAAGTTTAGTGCTGCTTGAGCATCGTGGATGCAAAGCATCCTGGTTCCTTAATAAAGCATATCCTCGAGCCGTTTGTATGGACACAGGAATGCATGGCTTCGAATCTTGCGGATTGTGGCCTCGCAATCGCTTTAAGATCGGGGATAAGGAATATGTTGTTCTTGAAGATGCTAATCTAAGTGAATCGGCAGAAGTCTCCCAGAATCTGGCAACTGAAAGGCAGCAAGAACAAACAGATACTTTAACGTGTATGGCACAATCCAATCAGACTACTGAGCAAGAACAGACTGAAGAAGTTGAGTCTCCACAACTTCCTGAGGTACCGACAACTCACCCTTCGGAGAAACAGCGAGATCAATGTCTAGAAGAGAAAGCGAAGGAATGTTTTTTAGGTATGAAAGTAAACATTTCTAATACAAAGACAGTTCGAGCGACATTTGAAATAATTTCTCCACTACGTGGTATTCTTGGAATTGCAAGAAGAAAAACGTATGAAAGAATCTTGGTTCGAAGAAAAGCAAAACTACTAAAATATCACAAAAGGAGAATAGAAAAAACAGGGAGATGAAAATATCAGTTGGTACTGTAAATTATGCCAAGAAGACGTAAAAGAAAGTATGATCAAATGCACACAATATGAGATACGGGTATATGAACTTTGCGCAGGAACCAATAAAAAACAACGGATTACAACTGCGATGACTGCCAAAAATTGGCGAAGACCATCTGCCGAATTTGTTAAGAGTTAATATACACACGTATTAATACATTATTGTTAAAGATTTTTATTCTTAAGACTGCAAACCAATGATAGGATCCCAAAGTACTATTTAAGAATATATCAGTACGATTTAAGACGAATGTTCCTAAATCGTACTTTTTTAGTGTTTTTTTAAATTGTTTATTTCTCAGAAGTTTATAAGATTTATGCTAAATTTTACTATGGTAGTGATAAAATATTTCCCAAATAAAAGTTACTTAAAATAAAAAATAATTTGTGTTTATTAATTTCGATAATATGATAGTTTTTCCTTAAGTGGTACGAATTACGCAAGTTTACCCTACTCGCCATTGAAATGATGAGCATGGCCTGGATCAGCGTTCCTTGCGACAAAGCCATGCGAATTGGCTGGCAGACACTTAGAGAGGTCATACACTGGAGAACACGTCTACTCAAAGAAATCGTGTTGGTACTGACCCTATCTTTCATCTGTGAACTGATTGATGGTGTGAATTGTTATTCACACCCAATCGTTGTTGAACGTGGATATGTGATGGTTCCACGTTTCAATTATGTAGTATGGCCAAGTATTATAAATAGTTTCTAATTTTTCCAACAGTGGGAGAAAGTGAATCCTCATAATGCTTGTATCAGAAGATTAAAAGAGTTGCAGTTCACCTGGGAGACATAATTAAAGAGGAAAGCTATTGCGTGATTCGGTATTTATTCCTTGAAGGGTATGTACTCACACAATGTAGTAGTGACAAAATTGGCATTGTTCCTTGAAGGTCCACTGTCATTTTCAAGGCAGCATTTGTCACTGGTTCTCTGTGGCATAGTACACTGAGTGGCCGAACGGTCAAAATGGCAGCCTACCGCTCTGGGGGACCCGGGTTCGAATCCGAACGGGTCGAAAAATCCGCAGGAATTTTTCGGGGGTGGTCCGTTCGGATATGTCGGGCACGAGGCCCGACATATCCGAACGGACCACCCTCCGAACCCGGAGTCCCCCAGAGCGGTAACCCTCTGAGTCCCCCAGAGCGGTAACCCCAGAGACGAACCCTCCGGCCCGACATATCCGAACGGCTCGTCCCTCACCACCCGGCAGCCCCATTGTGGGCCTGGCTGAACTCATAATGGGCTTGCAAAAAGAGTAGTGCCACATGGGCTTGCACTTAGTGCCAACGGGGCGGAAAGAGTTTAAACAAACTCTTTAAAAAAGTACACTGAGAGGAGAACACTTCAAATACAGGACTCCAAATTTGCTATTGGCTATATGACAGTATAATTTAGGTGAAAACCCTTACCCTTGTACTATTCCAGATTACATATACAGTACTTGAATAAACCTCATTTGGGTAATTTAGTGTAGAAAAAAATAGCACGCTCATCTTGAGAAATTCGCGTGGAAGTGCAGCCCATAATGTGAAGGTTAATGACTTGCAAAATGATATCAGTCTTGAGTGTCGTAGGCAGTGGTAGCAAGAATGCAAAGAAAAGAGCATATTCAAATACATTTATTAACCGAGAAGCCCAAACTTCATTGGTATGACTAATGTTTCAATTATCTAAGAATTTTGGCAAACAGGCTGCATTGGCGATGGATGCTTCTTGATATCAATATTATATCCAGGTTAATTGCATAGATACTCTGGATGACATGTTGTGGTATTACCACGTATTACCACAAGAAAGACGTGTACCATATGAACAAGAGTAATGCCAGGATAATGCGTTGCGGAACACTGTTGAAACGCCTGATATCTGGCCCACCACTAAGGATGGCCTTACCACATACCTCGGAAAGAATGATTCATAGTAAAATCGGTAAGCCAGTGAAGCCTCATCCTCTCAGCTTTGAGGCTACTGGGGGACTTCGTGATTCATTTTGAAAATGCATTTTATTTAATATAACGTCAAAAAATAAATCATTCAATATGTATTGTTCAATTGACGATTTTTATATATAAATAAATTTGTTTTTATAATTGACTTAAATTTTATTTCTTTATATAATATGACGGAATAATTAAATTATTTTATTTTTTACAAGGCGAAGAATATCTGTCCGAATTTGTATACAATACATTTTAAATGCGATAATGAAGAAGATACTATAATGGTAATTTTACAAAATTCAAAATTTCTCGAATTTGTTTAATATACAGTAATATAATGTGATAGAAATCTTTACTATTTATATTTTTTCAGTTATATAACATGATGAATCAATACAATGAGTCAGAATTAACCTTTAACTGTATGGGGTGTTTTCCTCTTACAAGACGATCCATATTAAAGGTAAGTATGGCAATAATATGTTACATATTACAGCAAATATCTAAATATGTATTTTATATTTCAGACTTTTCTTTTCTTTCTGGCGCATCTTATTATTATTTTTAAAATATTTTAAAAGTATTCATTAAAAAACAGTTAACCTATTACTTTATGTAAAAATTATTGTATGACAGAAAAATATTTATAGAAAGTCTACAAGAGTATTCAATATTCATTGTATTATCTACATATTATTTTATTATTATTTTGAATGATAAGATTTTCATATAAAATTTAACAAATACAATAACATTCACTAATTTGAATGATGTCCTAAACGTACATTCCTAGTGAAAATAATTAATTTACATTTTGATTGAAATCTTACACTTATATACATTCACGGAACTTCATTATTGTTCACATACAATGAAACATTCTAATGTGACGACCTCCACTTTGAGGTCGCATTTGTCTCTGAATATTAATGGTAATTAATTACTGTACACGTAATATTTGACAGTGTTTAATAACTACGTTATTTATTTATTTTTTAAATATATTATTAAAGAATAAATATTAGAAGTTTCTTTGTTATTTAGTAATTTTATTTTAAATCATATGACGTAATGCAGTTATGACTGAAGTATCTATTACTACGGGGAATAATGTATATGGTTATGTCTCCTGCTTCATAATGAGAACATAGGAAGTATTTGATGATGATCAGCATTACCATTTGTCAGAAAAGTGAAATGCAGTTTTATTGTATTTATAAATGTAATGTCTTTTGTTTGTTGTACTCAATAGTATCATCTTTGTATTAACCATACAAGATTTTAAATTACCACCGTTAAACTTTTGAAATGCATAGTTACAATTACAGTTATACACTATAGGTGTGTATAAACAGTAGCGCAAAAGGGTAATTTTGTTACATGTAAGTTCAAAAGATAATGTAATGAAAGCGATAAACTAGTTTAATAATTTTCAAAAATCTTGTATTTTTTCTAAACCAAGAACTTTTTCTCGAGTAAGAAACTACTTTTCAAATTTCAAAGTCCTTCTTAAAAGCTCGAGGCATACTCGAGCGACCTGAAAAGGACGCAATGCCCGCAATCGACACACACTTGAGAAACAGTTTAATAATAGTTTGTTTCTAAACTTCCTGTGCTCTAGTCAGATCCGAACAAAGCTTTTTTTAGCTTCTATTGGTTGTTGTGAATGACATCAGCAAATTTTGTAATTTTATATCCAATAGAAGTTTTTGTTTTTGAACTTTATTCTGTTCCTTATTCATAGTAATCGTAGATATGACCGAAAAATACGTGAAATATTTGAGTATTTACGGTAACTAAAACACAGATTGGCTAGAAAGTCGTCTTCTACCGAGGCGTTGTTGGGGATATCAACCAACAGCTATTCTCAAGTTCAACTAGTCCTAAACACAGTATTGCCACGCGTATCACGTGTCTCGTTCGAGTGTTTCGGCAATTGTACAAGATAAAATTGCTGCTAAATGCCATGTCCTCTCAGGCATGTCTTGTAAATTTGTAAAAAATCGCCATAAAATAGTTTGTTTTAATCGTTTCTTAATATCTGATTTGCTGATGGAAAAACGTTTGACAGTATTTAGATGACTAAATTTGTTTTCAAAACCGTTTCTCAAGAAATATTCCTGGGACACTCCACTTTACTATAGTAAGTCTATGGAAGAACTTGCTGACAATTGACTTTCAAGTTTTTGTTTATACGCTTTTTACGCTTTAATCGGTGATTTTTATTATAACTGAATCGATATCAACTAATTAGCGTTCGTTCACAACCGTCTGCTCAGGATTTTTCCACGAAAGACCAATGTCTTTCAAACTCAAGTGATCGAAGTAAGACCGTAAACAAATGGTTAGAAAAGTTTATTTTTTAAAATCAATTTTAGCTATAATTTCACTAGGTTTCATGTTATAATTCTCGTTGTTAGACAAAGGCTACTGTCTTACAACAAATAATTTTTATACTTCCCCATAATTTGCGGATTATCTTTTATCGTGCCATACCGATTTCTACGGGACATTGCGGACGAATATATGAAACCTTCTGGCTGAAATTCACAAGAAAAATTATAGTATATCTTTTAGAATGAGTCTTGTTGACCGACTGATAGAAGTGTATCACACCTAAACGAGGGTACCACATCAATCTCGGCCGAGAACATCATGTCAGTTAACACTAAGGGAGAAACATTTCCCAGACTTTGTTCCTCTGACCGAAAAAAAGTTGCTCCCACTAAGTACTGTGCTGTATGTTGTAAAAAACGTGACATTGCAGAAAAAAACAAAAGAACACGGTTTTATTTCAAGGATTGCAACGTTGCTTGATGTGCAGTGCCATGTTTCAAAATACAGTCGACCCCCCTATAAGATAGAGATACGTTCCATTCTTTAGGAATCCTATTTCTTACGAATCCTTCCAATCACAACCCAACACGTGTCAAGTTTACGGACTACGGCTGTTTGAAAGATTTTCTTCCATAAAATTAATCGATTCTAGACTAATCCGACTCAACATTTCCAAAATACGTATATTTTTTGGGGGAATAATCCGTATAAACTACGGTATAAACAAAAAATTGTAGGATTACTTACCGAGTGTCACCATTCGACATCGCCATTGCTCAACATTGTTTTCGTCGCGGAACAGCTCAGCAAACAGCGGCCGATTTCTAATAACTTATTTTTCTGCGAATAGTTCCTTGAACTTCGGAGACATCATTAATATAAATAATTTTAATCGCCGTTGAATAAGAAATGTTTCTTTCACAAGAAATGTATAAAATTACAGTACTGTATTAGACTTACGGTACCTAATTTACATACTGTACAGACGATAGTTAGCGTAAAATCTCCGTAGCGTGGCGCCACGCTAGACGGCGGAAATTATATATTTAATTATAACAAAGTTACAATAAGTTAATATATAATTATATATACAGTACCTAATTTATATATAATTAATATATAATTATATGTACAGTACCTAATTTATATATAATTTATATAATACTGTCCAGACGATAGAAATCTCTCCGTAGCGTGGCGCTACGGACGGCGGGAAAGTAGTTTGGCTGCCTGATGACGTTTGAGGTAATTATAGGGAATTTTTACTGTTTTTTACGGATACCGGTCACAATTTTTTCGTAGTTTTATAGGAATCGTAATTATAGGGACCGTAATTATAGGGGGGTCGACTGTACGTAATTAAATTTTTAACTTTTGTATAATAGTTTTTAGTTTTAGTTCAGATATCAGTTTCAGTTTTATTTAGATGTTTAATATATACAGTAAAACCTGTCTATGGCGACCACCCTCGGTTCCTTGAAAAAGTAGTCTTTTAGACAAGTGGTCGTCCAATACAGTTGGTGCTATAATACCGTATATGAGCTTCAAAATAAATAAATTAATTAATAAAAATAAATTTTATCGAACGATGAGATGAGCCAATTAATTGTGTCGTGTACACTATTTCATATCCCCAAGGAAAATACTGTAGGTCTACGGTAAAATAAATTTCGTTTTCCCACAGTTAAACTCTATCTCTAATTGCGGTTGTGATAACTTTAACATGATCTGCTAACGACAGCACTTTGCATTTCTTTCGTTTTTCGGACAATTTCGAACAGACTGAAATGAATTTCCTTTGTTGCTAGACTAATTCATTAAATTAAATTTAAAGCTATTCAATGAGATTAGATTTACAAAGAGAAAGGGACAACTACAAATATTCGAATTGTTTTTGACTTTATTAAGTCTTGTCACTGTTGTCTATGGTTACGTTTTTTGACATACTAAGTAACTGTAAAGTAAACAGTAAATATTATTTAATGATATCTTTACAGAAGTTTTCCAAATCAAACACTTAAAGTGATTCGAGAAGAATATTCATGAAGTATGTAAACTTTAAAAATAAATTACCTAAATGCCACTAAATTTTGTACACACTTTAGTTTTTGTGCAATAAGTTTATTATATAATAAGATAGTTACAATGTTGTTATAGTGTGATGATATATGTCTGGTTATAGTACTTAATTATATACAACAATGTAACTTACAAATCGAAGAAATTCCAGAGAGAAGGATATATATATTCGTTTTCATTATATAAAAAATATTCTATGGATCTTTCTGATAGTAAAAATTCCTCATATGCTATTAATAATTTAAATATGCATTTGCGTTTACATAGAATATAAAGAACACTGCTAGATTTTAATGTCAAGACAAATAAGCATTGTTGTTAAAATGATATTAAATATTACAATTTCAATACATACATTAATACATTTAAATACATGTACTGTACACACATCAGAAAATTTATATCGTTAATTACATAATATTTTTATAATCGCTTGACTCGTATGCATATTGTTTTTTGCTAATATACAAAACATGGCATTATAAAAATTTCAGAAAATCTAGTTTGCATATGCTTTCTATAAGCAAATCTAATACATAATTTCTTTTTACAACGACTATATTAAGTAGCATATCCAGGAAGATACCCAGAGTCGCAGTACCCCTTACCGTAGTAAATAAATAAATAAAAAAATTATCAAATATGTACACAATAATGCCGATATATTTGCACTTATACACGTGTATTTACAATATATAAGATTTTACTTCTACATAGACAAATACAGTAGAGCGTCGTTTATCCGAAAGTCGGTTATCCGAAAGAATTCCAGTTGGCAAATTTAAATTTTCGCTAGTGCTGTGGAGCTACAATCTTTAGCTATATCTTGGGCTACTCAAATATTCTACGCTTTTGATACTAAATTAATATATTTATTTTGTTTGTACAAAATAAAGAATTAATTTTTAGCGATGCAATAGCCACGATTATTATTTTAAAAAGTTTACGATCGACGAAAATTCAACGCGAAGCGACACGCAATGGAGAAAAATTTCAGGATGGGATAGGTTAATATATTTTTCGTGCATAATCGGTTATCCGAAAAATAAGTTATTCGAACAACGCCAGTCCCCGATTGATTCGGATAAACGACGCTCTACTGTATAAGCATTCCTAATATCGATTTTAGTTACACTATTCGTTATAGGTATATGTTGCAAATTTATAATCGAATAATTGCAAATAGAACATATGTAAAACATCGTTTAGCATTGATAGAATATACACTGTATTAATGCTGTGTACTGTGCAGACCCTTTAAATACACAAATAAAGAACATATCAAATCTTTACACAATAAGATTCTACGTATTTTTACTTATACACGTGAATTTACAATATATAGAAGTTTACTTTTATCTAAGCGATACAAACGTAAACATAGGCTCGCACTTTTTACCTTGGGCATTCTTAATATCGGTTCTAGCTACACAACCGGTTATATGTATTGATATATGTTGCAAACATATAATCGCGAGCCTGTATTTCAAATACATTTAATTCGATTACAATTGATAGAATATACACACTATAAGTAAATATACGATCGTTATATTTACCGTGGTCTGTACAACTCAGTCACTATCACTGTATATGTGAAAGAAACACCGAGCATTGTGAAAATTAATTCGCGCTTCATAGAAAATACATCACAACCCGAGAACGAAATCCATTCATGCAAGACTTTTCGAGAAAATTTCGATACAGATTTTTGCAACGAAATATCAGACGTCGATTTACTTTTAAATTCTAAAATATTCCCTATTTTACGAGCCGCGTCAGATACACGTGCCGCAGACAAACAAACGTAAGAAAAGAAACTGAACGGAACTATAGTCCAGACGAACGTACTCGAATAAGACATAAAAGTATAATTCCGTTTGGCAAGAAAGTAACATAAGTTAAAGGTGAGTTTCATGCCCATTGCAAGTATCCAAGCAAACAATGTCGGCGAGTATAAATCATTGAAGTTATGAACAATTTTCTTGATATCTATGTATGTATTTGATAGAATATCTACGTCTTTTGATACTAATTCATCATCATTTAAGTTTTCTGATAATTGTTTGAGTGCATTTTCTAACCATTTACATATCATTACGAAGAATAAGAAGAGAAGATGTAATGGAACACAAATAAAAAAATTGTATATTGTTACTCTAAGTAAGGAAATGATTATATAACTATTTTTACTGAAGTAAATGCCAAAAAGTTCCAGGTTTTTTAAAATTTCATGTACATTCTTTCCATTCAAAGAATGAACTGATACAAATTCAAGAACTCCGCCATGAAGCCAAATTAATATGAACAAAAACGTAATAATTTTATTCGAATTAAGTATATTTAGTTTTGTTGATTTAGATATATCGATTAGTTTACTTAAGTTATCGCAGATATTTTTCTTATTTCTTGAAAAATTACAGAAACTAATCGAACACATGACTGAATAAAAAAGGACTTCTGAATATTTTAAGGAATGAGTTGTTTTTTATACCAATTACGAAATCAAATATGTTGATTGAAATATATAAATTAGTTAGGATGATAACAATAATATTGATAACAGAGAAAGAGTTATTTGATAATTTCCATCCATAAAACTTCATGCTGAATGAAATTAGTTTGGGAATATAATGAGAAATTTCATTAACTTCTTCCTCCGAATTTGTATGAATTTCTATTATCTTTATAGTTTTCATAATTGCTATAATGATTTTTTTAAAAGTTATTACAAAGATAAAATAAAAGGAGAAAATAAAAGAACTTACACGTTGAAACTTTTTTTCTTTGTTTAATAAGAAATGCAGTCCTTTTAACAGCATTAAATCGAATGGAATGGAGAAATATTACGTTGGGATGTTGTTATATTGATTTTCTATGAAACCTTTATCACGTTTCTTTGAAATTGTTGCGAGTAAATTGAGTTTCTGTTTGCTTTCTTAACTGTCAACTTTAAAGTGAACGTTATGAAATATTAATCTAAAAAGGCATGCAATTTAATTTCGCAAAAGTTATAATTGAAGTTTGGAATAATTAGAAACATTTTAATTTGATGGTAAACAGAAGTTTTAATTATTTTTTCTGTTAGTTTTATTAAATTTTTCAATGTTGCTATCCTGTGAGCAAGTTTTTCCTGATTCATCTGTGGGTTTGGCTAAGCTTATAATGGGTTTGGGGTGTGTCGTAGGACCTAACAGATAAGCCAAAATAAAATTGTTACTTTTAAAATTCGCGTTGTATTTGACAGAAGGTTTTTCTCTAATCACCAAATATCTGTCCAATTCTCACAATGTCCACCGTCTTTTATGAAAACAAGACGAATAACTCCATAAAATTCTTTTACATTGTCAAAAAATTTTTCAATTTTTCTGGTATTTCTGAAATGCTTTCGAAAATTTCGAGAAGAGTAAAGTAAATTTGCAAAACTTTTTCCAATCCTTTTCTTAAATGGTTAGAATAATTATACACATCTATGTCGATTTTTTATGATTTATTTTTATGAAATCTGTGTTTTAAATAAATTAAGGGCAATCAAACTTCAAGTTTCGAACAATTCGATTTACCATTAAAATTTTGAACTTTTTTTCCCGGTTGGCGAACAAGCTGTTCTGGAGTGCCTTCCACCGACCTAAAAATATTGGGCTTATACTAAACAAATTATAAGTGCTATGATATCTTTATCTCCTATTCTCTAATCAGCAAGTGTTTCTGATATAAAACAAGCTTAATTGTTCAATACTGTACGTATATTTTATTTGTGGTTATATTGTATCAATTAATGTTTACGTAAACATCGATATAATTTAGCATTATTGTGAGAATATCCCGTGATACTCTACTTTTTACATCAGTCATTCGAAAAGGGGTCTATTTACGTGGTTTAAGAAATTAATTTCATAACCAGCATTATGTAAATTATTTGGAAAAAAAATTATCTCACTTGCACTGTAAAAAAGTTGCAAATATTTCGAAATTAATATTTTCACTATTCACTATGAGAAAAAAAATAGTGAAAATGTTCATTTCTTAAACTCCTAATCATCGCATTTAAATTTTACAACTGAACATTAGGTAACACAGTGAGCAACATTGCTTACGTAAATGAACAATTTATGCAAAAGGAATTAATGGTTTCTGCTGTTTCTTTTTCTGTGAATTTTCCTGCAAAGTTTGCAGTGAAAGTTTTTAAACTGCGAGTTTCTTCAATATTCTTATTCTTATTCATTCCACGGTGCGTGTACAAATTTAGTATCCATCAGCTTATTTTTACACCAGCAGACTGTATTGAATACAGAAGTTTTTATTTTTCCACTCCGTACATTACACTTGCTAACAATAGAAGTACAGTATTATATTTTGAAATTTTTTTTGAAAAACTTTTTAGAAATTCTTTGCATATTGTAGTTTTCTGACCGTTAAGTAAATATCTCTTTCGTTATATTCAGTTTTGGTAATTGTTGTTATAAATTTTCTATCCAAGTAACTATAAACCATTTTGAAATAATTAATAGAAAATTATCTGGTGGTCTGTCAGAATATAGTGTGTTTCGTCCTTCATCAATCGGTCTCTCTATTCTGGGGATAGCCGAACTCATAATAAGCTTGATAAAAATGCCCTGATGGTGCCCGCAAGACAGAGTTGGAAAATCTCTACAAAAGTAATACAGAAACTAAATAAATTGAAATATATTTTCTGATATTCACTATCATAACATTTTGTAGATCTGCTCTTAATATAAGAGGTAATGGCGTATTAAAATTTATAAAACTTGTAGTTTTTTTCGTATACATAATGGACTCCTTCTACGAAAAAAAAGAAAACAAGAAAAATACTAATTACGACAGTAAAGAAGACAGAAAGAGTGAAGAAAAATAGCATAAAAAACAAATGATATCCGAAGACAACATAAACAGATAAAGGAGAACTTTGCACTAATTTTTAGAGTTATTTCTTCTGTTAGTCGGGCCCAGTACTATTGGACTACTTAATTGTTCAGATTACGAGTTCGCGCATCAACAACGAGCTAGCTAGGTAAAGCTTACGGGACTACTACTTTTTACGTAGGTAACATCTAATTAGAAGCCTAGTTGCTATGAAAGTTATCTGAAAGGCATCTCTCCTGGCAGATCGACAGTGTGTTCCATTGTCTTATTTTATCTATCCAATCCATTTCCTATCCCGAATTATTTCTTAACGTTTGTAACTAGTACCAAAATTTCTTAAGCTCATTTTTACTCATGTCCATAATTATAAAGTATTTTGTTTATGACTCGTGTTCTCAAGCCGATTGGCATTACCGGCAAGTCCTATTGTTGGTCTACCAGTACTACTATTGGCTTGAGAAGACGGTGTCACAGAGCAGAAAGAATTAAAAAAAATATCATAAAAATGTAATTTTCAGTAATGATGTATAATTCATTAAATGTTTGAAACTACTGTTGAATTTGAGAATTTAACTTTTATCAATTGTTTCATTACAATTTAGTGTTGACTTAAAAACTTTCTCTCATTGTGACTTGAGGTAGGTCAACAATATTTTCCACAACATTTAATAACGTAAACACAGTTAATGAGATTTCAGAAGAATTCTACATTATAAAATGAAACAACTGTCATTGTAAACATTGAGTGACTCGGGAAACAGTTGACGAAACTCTAAAATGTTCTGAGAATAAATAAAATGCTAGGTTAAGGATTCTAAGTCAGAAGCAACTATTAAGTTTAAGACTTATCTGTGTCGTTATGAGGCCTCATCATATCCAAAACATGATCAAATCCTGTGTGGAAAACTGGAATATACTTCACTGGAATATGTGTATTTTTGGATTAAACTTATATACTCGAAAATATTATCTTCAAGCTATTGTGAATCTGTTGTTTTTCATAACACTTATAGCATTATGGACGTACAAAGTTATACGCCTATTCAGCATTAACGGAAATCACAGTTTTTTGAATGCATGCTTTGCAGCACTTTTGCCATTCAGTCAACTTATATCTACGATAACATTTTATCACTTTCATTTTAATAAAGAAAAAATGCTCAAACTTTTAGAAAATATCGTTACAATATCTTGTAACAGTGAAGTTAGAAGAAAAAAATTATATTGTAATGTTGCTTTCGTATGGCTTCAATTTGTCATTCTCAACGTTTGCAATGTTTATAATGTTAAGAAAAGGGTCGCTAATTACTACTTTAGTTGTAATTTCTTGTTCGAACCAAACATTAATGTCATAATAGCAGATGTACTTACTATACTAGTGATGTTTATGTTAACGATATTCTTTTTTATACGACAGAATTTGCTTTTCTTGTATTTTGCTACTATATGCGAAGAATTAGAAAATGCTTTCAGAATGTTGCGAGAATCTATGGCTAAAAGATGCGAGAAACCAGAAAGTATTTATTTTTATGTTAAGACTGTTATGGTTCTGATGAAAAATGTAGATGCTCTTCAGAGTGTTTATTCTTTTCTTCTGCTTCTTTGGACAATAGTTGTAGGAGTTAATACCATTGTACCAATTCAAGTTCTCTTTTGTAATGTGCACAGCTTTACTTTGAACCGTTATTTAATGGTAGTAGCTCTTTGTTTCTTTCCTTTGTATTTTTTTATGAATGTCTGTTTTGCAACTTCTCGAGTTTCAACAGAAGCGAAGGAATTTATTACTGAACTCTTTTATCAATCGATGAATTACGACGACAAAATTCAAGAATGTGTTTTTCGATTCTATGTTAAAATAATGCATGAATTACCATTATTTTCTGCCTGGGAAATGTTTGCTGTAGATAAAAATTTGATACTAAATTTAATGAGCGTGTTACTTACGTATATTATTATCGTATATCAGTTCAGTAATTAAAATAATTTAATAAACTTCATTGGTTCTTCTTGATTCTCTAAAGATCTAGTTTTCAATAATAAAAACTGATTGAGAGATAAAATTCTATGAAAAATTAGGTAAAGTTACATACTGACATGTAAGAAATTAAATATATTAAAGCTTGATTTATAAGAAATTAAAATAATTTAATAAACATTATCCTTACGTAATAAATCATTTAAACCTCTGTAGAAGTATATACTTTTCCTAGCCAAATTTAACGAATAGTCGGAACNAATATACGACATCTTTAGTTATCTGGGTATTAGAAAGTTTTTTCGATAAAATATAAATATATTTCTGTATTACGTAGGAACCACTTCCTTTGTTTCATTAATGGCAGTGATTTATATCTTTAAAATTTACAAAAATTCGAAAATGTACACGTTGTCAATAAATAAAGAAATACCTTAAAATTTAGACCACTGTCTGACTTAGGCAGCTCGTAGCTAGAACTCTTTTTTTTCTTGCACCAGAAGAAATTATAGCCATTATAATGTTTCTGTGTATCTCTATACAGTACTGGACACCTGTTACTGCCATATCTTTGCACTTCTCTACATTAGACACATTTTGGTGGAAACTCAATATTAGATCTTAAATGACGTGTAGTGACAAGTTTGCTTTGCCAATAGATGGCACTTGGTGACTTATTGTAAAAGGAAGGTTTTGGAAGTAAAAGTTCCAGAATAAGATTATGGAGTTTGTGTAGTTGTTAACACTCAGAAAGCTGCCTAACAGCGAGTATGCGATCTATTACCGTACAAGGATACTTAACGTTTAAAATTCAGAAAATTTCACATATGAGTGTTATTACATATGATGTGGTAGTAGTAGCAATAATGATTCAGAGAGGAAACTATTTTTTCAATATCTCTTATTGCACAATTATGTGGAAATGGTGATGTTGAATCAAGACGGAATGCATCTGACTATGTAGAATCTAGAATTGTTGAACAGAATGCATCAAAATTTAGTCTACCTTTGTATGTGTTATAGAATTTGAACGCTATGCTTTTACACATTGTCAACCGGGTGTTCTGAAAAATGTGTTGGTATTGGAAAGAAAATATTATAGGGACTGATAAAATCTAGAGTCACACATATTCACAAACTACATTTAACAGAATTTTTTGGAAAAAAACAGATCATGTTTGCTGTATTAAATAATATCTTTAAGTTTGTATCCATTCATGTGAATTTGATCGTAAATAATGTACGCTAATGCAATATGTCAATATGTTTTGTGAGATCCGAATAGCCCTGGGTCTAGTTAACAATTTAAAAATAAAATAAAATTATTGTACAAAAATATTCTTTCGTTTTGGTGTGAAATTAACGGTTTTCTAACGTGGGAAAACTGATAAAAAAGCCACTTCCTTTAACGGAAACTGAAGCATCCTTTGTTTTCCACTTATCTGTTACAAATCTAACCACCCTGGGAATTGCCGACCCCTCAATAATTCCCCTTTCCATCCGTTCACGTGAGAGAATCTAGAGATACTGATTGGTCGCAAATCATGGGATATAAGCAAAGATATGCATGATTCGGGGAGTACGTCGAAAGATCTCATAGGGAAAGGAGGTATCCCATATTGTCTCTCTAAGGCCAACGCCCTTAGTTAGTAGTAGTATCGTATCCAGAAGGCCAACGTCCATAGACATAATTATTCCATGTTAAAATGAGTTAGTTAGGAAAATAGAAGATATGTTTTATATTGTGCCTATCAAGACCTCTCCAAGAACAGAACTCTGAGAACTAAAGAAATGAAGTAAAAGCGACAAATTAAGAAGATAAAGTCAACTAAGAGGTTGTATGTTTATCATGAATTTGTGAGCTCTCTCTCTCGGCGCGTATATTTTGATTTATTCATTTTCTAAATCGATTGTCTTTAACTACTTCCATTTTTGTATGATTTTGTTCATTTTAGTCTATTAAAATTTTCTCTATTATTGTTAAAGAAATGTCTCTTGATAACTCTCTGAATCAAATCCATATCATATCCAAACGCGTGTTAATCCGCGAATATAAAATTGATTAACTGGTGTCAGGTCCTTACAAAGAAGAAGGTAAATTCGCCATCACAGAATTCCGGTCTAAATTTTATTTTAAACTGTAAGTCCCTCCGCACTCGAATTTCCTTGGATTGGGAAAAGCCATTCTCTTGGACAACTAAAGAACTAGTTTCACCAACTAGAAGCTGATTAAGTGATACAAGAGTAATAAACTACTCTGTACCCCCGGCTAGATCTCACAGTTTCTATAAAAAGTCATATAGGCATAATTGATGTTATATGTGTGTAGTCAAGAAATTACAACTGTTACTTCACAATTTAGTTAAATGAAGTATCCTTAAATTATATAATATGTATTATTATATCCTCATGTATTTGCGGTCAATAAAATATATTTCACTTAACTTTAAAGGTGAATCGACATCTAATATTTCATTACAGAAATTTGTATCAAAATTTTCTCGGAAATTCTTGCATGAAAAGATTTCATTTTCGAGTTGTAATGTATTTTCTATGATGAGTGCATTAATTTCTACAATTGTCGGTGTTGCTTTTACGTATACAGTGATAGAGGTTCGGTTTTTCTGAAAATAATAAATATTACGAACATATATTTACTTATAGTGTGTATATTCTATAAATTGTTTTAATTTAGTTTAAATATATTTCAAATACATTCTATATTCATTTGTTCGATTATACGTTTGCAATATAATCAGTAGTATAACTAGAACTGATATAAGGAATACCCGAATTATAAAATGCATTATTCGTTAACCTTTTTTGTGTTACAGTATGCAATAACAATTTTGGGGGGGGAGAAAAAATGGAGGGCCTCACATTACACCACTTTTATAGCTGTATAACAAAGAAAAGTATGCCGATAGGTCAACAATTAAACCTTCCGAAATGTTTACATTTGTATGTATGAATGTTAAGTGTGTATGGGGCACGTTTTTCTTCACTCTGTTTCAAGATTAATAACTCTTATGCTTTTTGTCGAAATTTCCTGAAATTTTTCAGGAAGGTTTGTGTGCTGAAGATATTGACGATATTAAATTTTGAAGATTAAAGCTGGATTCTGTGGACAGATAATAATGGTCATGTGTGTCTCCAGTATGGTCGGACTTAATGATGATTTTACTCATTAGCATTTACAATTTTCCATAAATCCTACCCACTTTTAACATTAACCTTTATTTTATAATAGTTAAAAATATAAACATCTGTTTTAATAAAATACGATAACAAATTGTGCCACCAAAATTTTGAAGTTGCTGCGAAAGACGAGCAACTCTTTACTAGTTTAATTTTATATGTAACAGATTTTTGTATATGGAAAATTATAAAATGTAGAGTTTAAAAGTGAATTCAATTTTTTATATTACTCTCTGTCTCCTCAATCCATCTCAGCTTATGTATTTCTTATGTATGTATATATACATTTGTATAGTCTTTCTAAATACATGCATATATGCATGTATTTAGAGAGATTTTTGGAATTATAATGTCTACTTCTTTGTTCTTCGTTACACAATCTAAGCTTTTTTTCTTTTTATTTCTATCGAAAAGAATATTTATCTGTTTATTCACTTTAAAATTTTCATTTTTGGCAGATGGTTTACGCAAATTTTTACTAATTCTTCACCAATGCTTATCACTAAGATCCAAATGGGATCGAAAAGATTACGCTTTCGAATTTATTCTCAAAACATAAAAAATAATAAAAATAAAACAAAATTATTTGATTATTCTCAGTTATCTGTTTATTAATTAATGCACTATACAATATTATAAACTGTCGGAATATGACCATGCACATTCAAGAAATCTATTAATATGTTTTTTTGCCAGACTGTGTCGACGGTTAGTGCAAATGTTTTTATACAATGAAAAACTTCTCTCGGCCTCTTCGATAATCACAAAACAGTATTTCAGCAAAGGTACATTGGCAAGCTATAAATCCTAATGGATCTCCAACGATTTTCCGACTAATTTGGCGATGTACAGAAAATCCACTGTTCTTCTCCAAAAGCACCGCAAACTTAGTGCGAAGTTTGTCGCCACATTAATCAGGAAGGTTTGTGTAGCGTATTGTATAGAATCCTCTGTTTGAAAAAATTTTAGAGATTCTTCAAGTGACAACCCTCTTGCTTATAACGCTTCAATGATATCCAGAAAATTTAAGGTAGAGAAGAGATTAAATGTGCATTCTCCAAAGCTTCCTTAACATCCACAATGAAACAGCTCTCTAATTCATCCAATTAATTAATAAAATTTTGAAAATGGCGTAAATAGTCTGCAAAGAATACAGCCGCTTTTATCTATATGTTCCATATCGTGATTATGGTAGAGAGTGACAATGGAGTATGTGACAAACTCTCACGATAACAAAAAATATAAAAAGTTTATACTCGTTGGTTAGAGACAAAATCTTTCATTTCGGACGGAACTCTCCTCGGATAAATCCAAAAAATCCCGAAAATACCCATCACTTTCTGAATGACTAAAACCTGTGTAGTTGATCGTGTGTTCCCACCCTGCCAACAAGCTGGCTACGTGAAGGTTTCGCGGTTTTAATAAGGTTTGTAACAGCTAAACAGAAACCAGTTTCCCATAGAAAGTTCTCCCTCAAGGAAGACTGGTAATATGACAAAGAATTTCGTTGCGTATATAAACAAAAACACTATCCATCAAAAACACATTTTTGTTAATGTTACCCTAGGTATCGAATATGGCGGCGCTTCCGATCGCCATTTTGTTTGCGCATGCATGTGTGCAAACAAGATGGCGACCGTCTACACTAACCGTTTTCGCCATTTTGAAAACGATTTTTGAATGCGTAGTTAACTAAATGTCCGCGAATTCGGTAATTTCCAGTATGGACTATTTCGATTTTAAAAAATATCAATTTTTTAAAATCGGGCATTATTACTAAAAATAAATTATGTCAAACTATAAATTTACTTACGTTCAATTTAATTTTTTTCCCTACTTTCGGTTATAACCGAAGTCGACTCCGTCATACTCTTCGTTCTGTTTTTACTCCGATTCTTATCAGTTTTCTCAGATGTCTTGTTTTTCTTTGTTCCGCCGCATTTTCTTTCTTCTTATTTTTATTAACAGGAGCAGCAGGCACAGTCTAAGGCTCTTTCCATAATGTTAATCTTCCGGACCCGGGATATATCTTACTTAAATGTTGCACAAAAATGAAGAAACGTTCACCTGGTGTTTTTAGGGCCAATAATGGTATTTCTTTTACACATAAAGAAGTACATGTACGAATCTGATAGGTCTTCTGTGTAATGTTTGGGTAGTTTTTTGTTTTTCAAGTATCAGATAATCTTTCTTTGTTTTGGGTATGAACCCGTTTTTGGGTTCACGAAATTCTCCGAATGATTAACTGTGTTATGGCTAGTTTCTATGCCTTCCAAGTCGTTTATATGGTTGTATCCTTTCCATTCACTTGTCAAAACTGTGCTGCCTGAATTTTAACAAATTTAGAGATGATCGAATTAAGCGTAATTTCCGACCTATCGTTCGCTTGACATATTAAACAGCTTTTATCTTCTCGGCGTATTACGCCCACTACCCACTTTGCGGTTTTAAGTTTCTAGTGATAAGTTTCTAGTGATTTTTATTTTTCCATATACTTTTTTAACAAGCGACGTATAATCGGGAACGACGTAAGTCGAGGTATGCCTGTATATATTACCTATCTACCGTGTTTCCCCGAAAATAAGCCTTTTTCGTATTTGCGCTTACAGATAACGGTTTCGTCTATTTCGACAGTTTTATTCCGACCTCCAATTTTAAATGATAGGATATTGTGCAAAGCGAATAGCATCACGAATCAGACATGGTTCGACCAGTCGACGGCGGCCTTATTAGAAATTCTGGCAGCATTAGCTGATGTAATTGTTGAGCATTCCAATGCTAAATAATGCCATAAAATCGACAATATGCTAGTCCAGGGAATTTTACCGAATTTACATTTAAAAGTACTATCAAATGCTGAAAGGTTGTTCCAGCATTTTTGGCATCTCATTGCACATGATTTTCTATCATTACGATAAACTGCTTTGCGAAGTTTGTAACATTTCGAGCATACATCGACAACATGCTGTAATCCTAGTTTTACTGCAACTTTGAACCCTATATCGATTTTGGGATCCAAACCCATTCAGAATACTCATATTCGAGAAGACGGAAAAAATCGTGGGAGGTGCATTTTAACCAAAACTCATCGGAGTTAATGTCGAAATTACTCATTCGGAATAAATTATTATAAAGAATATTCAACAAAATAAATGTTAATCTTTTAAAAAATGTTAAATTATAATTATCTTAATTAAAAACAAAATTATCTAAGAGCTTTACATCACTTTTAACGCAAAGTTACCATTAACACTCCCCTCGTCGATTTAGTCGTATTAATTTGCATATCACACCGCGTTATAATACCACGCCCTCTATCGCAAACATTACTTGGTAATCTGATACGAGATTACCGGAAGCTCCGCCATCTTTGATACCTAGGGTAACATTAAAACTACATTTATATTTCATGAATTTATTTTAGATCCTATTTTCTACGATTTACGTTTATGTGTGCTGCCTATATTCCATTTTACTTATTATTTTATTAACTTCACTCCAGAGTATTTGAGAATTTCCAAAGTAAATTCGTCTAAATTTTTATTTTGTTTTCTCTAATCTCCAGATTAAGCGGGGACTTTTAGTTGATAAATTGATAAATGGGAAATTAATTGATTCTGTATTTTAAACTTTTCGCATATTTCGTGTAATAAAGGTAAAGCATCTTTGCACGTACAGTACAGAGATATAACAATTTATCAGATATATTATACGTTACGTAAATCTTCAATGTAAGTCTTTATACAACAGAAGAGATACTATTCATGCATTACATTTAGTAAATTTAGATATATTTCTATTAATGTAAATCATTATTAATTTACAATTGTTTAATGTGAATATAGGTGTAATTACGCGAACTTCGATACTATGTTATGAAATATTCAACTGCACAAAGAACAAAGGTCGTAATCACTACTTATGTATACTTACTATTTGAGTATTGAGTAAGAACTGTTCGCTATTATTACTGTAATTAAATGACATAAAAATTACCTTAAAAATACTTATAAAAGACTAAAGTGTCTTGATTTTCGTGATGTAAAATCATCAGGAATCAAAAAATATTATGTAGTTATATAACATTAAAAGTTGTTGCAATAAGGTATAAAGATGTTATATAATATATGTATAGAAAGTTGTTAGTAAAATGTTATGTACTATAATTAATATTCATCTCTAATTTAATTCCTTCATTCATTGTTTGCAAAGAATGCTCTTCGAAATGTCATAACACAATACGGTATTCACAATCAAAAGAGCTGTATCCAAATGGCAAAATGTAAATAGATTTAATTATATATATATTTGCCTAAGTTATTATCTATTAAGTTAATTTTTACTTCATTTATATTTAGTAAGAAATGCTGCATATTTGTTGTGTCTCAATAATTTATTCACTATCGATTTCATATTGAAACCTTGATATAACGTAATTATAGAATGAAACGTTCATTATCTATCTATTTGAATATTTCATAAAATCGAGTCGATGCTGCACTTATATTCTCGTGTACTTGAGCAATTTTGAATTATTAATGATTTCTATTAAAAGTAATAAATTCACATCGATATTTACTAATTGTAATGCAAGAATAATATTTCCTCTACTACACGATCTGGTACATTAAAGAGTTAAGTAAAGTATAATATGGATAATCGATAAATTCATATGTTTCTGTATATGGAATTCTGCTTTGGCATCGGTAAACGAAATATGCGAATTGGAGCTATAAATTTTAATATAGCACAGCGATTTACGTAACACAAACAATCGATTTGCCATTTAATGTTGCACTTAAAGGAATATAGAAGCAAACTGATGTTCCTTAATTTTAAGTTTAATTGTTCGAACTTCACAGAACTTACTTCTTCAAATCATGCATACATTCATTTAAAAAGACAACAATGTTGTAGTTTGAATTAAGGTT
>NW_019384724.1:100832-105400 GCF_000671375.1 Centruroides sculpturatus
CCAAGCCACGATCTGGCCACGTGAATAAGTTGAAGTTACATCCTTCTAACAGGAAAAGTAACTTTCGTTATCATGGAATTATAACAAAACCTGCCAATTCAATATAAATGAAAGCAAAATATTATATGGAATTGAACGAAAATGAAAATTTGCTTGATAATTCAACTACGCTTGTTGGAGAACAATAAAAACACTACACTCAACAAGCCACCAATAAAACTCAACTGCCTAACCTATAACCAAAGCCTCCTTTTAATTTGTTTAAAAAAAAAGCGCTTGACAAACTTGCCCCGCGTGCCGAAGTTGCCCCGGTCTCTCCTATTCTATAACAATAATATTGTCGCGCCATCTCCGAAGGAGACTAGTGTGGAGAGTGAGGAAACAAAACAGAATAATTCTAAAAAATTAATAATAATCCGAAGTAAAAGTACGTTCGAGATGTTTTTTTTAACGAGTTTTATAACGTTTGGTTGTTATTGTATGTAAAAAGCGTCAGGTTCGGTAAATAGTATTCTGGATTTATATCCCGAGCCCCACAGCTCGTAACAATATTAACCGCAAAGTTCTCGTGAATAAAGTCGTTTTGAAGTAAATAACATATATTAACTATTAATTCTTTATGAAATTATATTAACTTCATAAAGAATTATAAATTCGAGTGAAATAAAATTATTCACGAATCTTAATAACAATTTCATAAAAACTGGCTCTTAATACTCACCGACATTACGCAAGAAGTTAGCATCCAGCCTGCAGAAGTGATTCCAAAATTAGCAAACGCAGCAAATGATCCTGTCATGGCTCGAACATTTGGATCCATGTGAACAAATATAGCCGCATACGTCAGAGAGCACGAGAGATACAGAAAATGCATGTATATCAGAGGAATTAGCCAATAAAATGATTCGTTAATATTTTCGTATCCTTCCCGTAATTCTGCATGCTTTTCCATAATGATTTGCAATCGATTTTTTAAGTCGCGCATTCCAATTTTTGTCTTCTTTNGTAATTATAGAATGAAACGTTCATTATCTATCTATTTGAATATTTCATAAAATCGAGTCGATGCTGCACTTATATTCTCGTGTACTTGAGCAATTTTGAATTATTAATGATTTCTATTAAAAGTAATAAATTCACATCGATATTTACTAATTGTAATGCAAGAATAATATTTCCTCTACTACACGATCTGGTACATTAAAGAGTTAAGTAAAGTATAATATGGATAATCGATAAATTCATATGTTTCTGTATATGGAATTCTGCTTTGGCATCGGTAAACGAAATATGCGAATTGGAGCTATAAATTTTAATATAGCACAGCGATTTACGTAACACAAACAATCGATTTGCCATTTAATGTTGCACTTAAAGGAATATAGAAGCAAATTGATGTTCCTTAATTTTTAGTTTAGTTGTTCGAACTTCACAGAACTTACTTCTTCAAATCATGCATACATTCATTTAAAAAGACAACAATGTTGTAGTTTGAATTAAGGTTTCTCAGCAAATTTGGTAATATACAAAATTCAAATATTTCTTTATCTTTTATCAAATTAATTCCTGTTTATGACGTTGCTAGTAATTTTTTATTAAGATAATTACAAACCGATTACACAGAATGACTGAAACAAACTTGTCTCCAGGTCTTCTATTCTCTCCAATATTCCTCGTGATGAAAATGAGTGGTGCAGATATTACTGGAGAAACTGGAAGGAAAAATAATTTATTGCATTTATATAGCCTATTTCTCAAAACATTCTTTGCTATAAGAATTATAGAATTTCTGGTATCGTCATTATATGATTTGAATCATACAAAATCCTTTATATGCGATCATTCTAAACTTTACGGAGAAAATGCAAATATTTTGAGAACAATGATGCTGGTTTTGAATCTTTCGGTGTTAATAATTCTAGGTATTTGGGCATCGAAAAGACACAGCCATTTATATGAAAATTGCAAATCATCGTGTGTATTGATTATAAACTTGCCAATTTTCAGAGAATCTTTAAATAATGAAGTTCTAAAACTACAAGATCGACTTGTTCGCATTTGGTTGTTTATTGTTACAATATCAGGTTTAAGTTTTTTAGTCATGTGTCAATTCATATATCTAATTCTTAGTAAATATCAATGGTCAATTAAAGAAACAGTTTGTGTGTTTATATCATGTATGCACGGTATATATCTTGTAATTATATTATTAGGTTATGTATGTTTTCTCATCTTCTTGTGCAAAGTACAAAAAATCGCAGTAGTTATCCTGAAACTAATGATGAAACAGCAGTATTTTCGAATTCGTCCTAAACGTTCCCTTCTTATTTTGCTTAAAATAAATGACAATTTAAAATTCTGTACATTTAGTCAAAATATATTTCTATTAATACTTTTCACAATTGGTATAGTAGTAGAATTCTCTTTGGGAAAAATTTTACTCACCGATCACAGGCTAGAAAAGATAGTACAATACCTTATCATGATTTATTTTATTTCCCTTATTTTGGCAATATTTACATATATATATTACCTATCTAGTTTGACAACGTTAGTGCAGGTAAGTCTACATTTAATGTTTTTGTAAAATCACTGTTTTATTCTCAGAAATTTCTCTCTTTTTATTCAGCATAAAATCGCATAACTGTTTTGTAGTAATTAATACATTGATGTTGAATATATTATTAAATACGTTTAATAAACCCAAGAAAATATTTATAAAATTATATCTGTAGTAAGAGTACGCATATAAGTCAATTTGTATGATCACAATTTATCTTTTTCCATGCCTTATGTTAGCAAATTTCGATTTATAGGATGGAACTAGCTTTGATAGAAATATTCACATAATTTTGTATTCGTAGGATAGAAAATGAAAAGAATTTAAATGATTTCATAATTATATAACAAGAAATTGATTTTATGATAAAGGCGAAAGGTTATCAGCACAATAACAAAATTAATTACATTTTTAAATTTGTCTTAGCGAAGATAACTGGGGTGGCGACGTATCATTCATGATTAAGTTTTGGTGCCTCTAAGATAGCAATACAATGTCTATGGAGGAAGAGTATTATGAACTTAGACAGCACATATTTCGTTTGTACTTTTTCACTTTTTTACATTTTTAATATACGGTAAACATTTGCACAAAGTCAAGAAGAGTTATTTCCAGCATTGGTTAAGTTAGATTGCGTGCAACAGTGGACACGAGTACACCGGATATTTTGTTGTTATCACATACACCGTTTTCGTTGCTATCTGCATAGAGCACAAAATGCAGCAGAGACTTGAGTGCGGCAACATCATTTATAAAATGACATACAACAAGTTTCTCAGATTATTTTATGGACTGACGTGGCGCGTTTTCCCGGAATTAGGTTTGTAATACAATATTTATTACTGTGCAGATCGTGCATCACAATGTTTCGAGTCAGCGATATTTTCCTTCCTTTTCGTGTTTATTGTTTTTTCCCAATTGTTTCGCTTTTAATGTAGACTACAATTTTTCATATTTAGTTTATTTATAATTAATTTAACATTAATTTTTCTCATTTCTTTATCAATTTCTTTATATAAACCTTTAATGTAAGGAAAAATAATATGCTTTATATCAGGAACTTTTTTTAATTTTTCAAATTTTTTATCATTTATTTTTTTTTGTTTATTATTTTATCGTTACAGAAAATTATTTTCCTTTTCTAGTTGATGTTTTTTTGTTTTTTTTAATCGGGAACAAGATTGCTTTAATGCAGTGTTTCTCAACGGGGGCGAGATCGCCTCCATGTGGGCGTTTTTCCATGTTGAGCGGGCGATTAGTAACAATTTATATTTTGGAGTGGACGAAAAACAAGTTTCTGGGCGATATAGTAAAACATTATATTAAGAATACTTAGATATTTTATTCGTTATATCTTACAATAATTAAACAAATAACATTATACTAGTCACTAGTCTATTCGATGCAGTACGAATTTGGCGTTAGCCGTGGCCCTAGGCATCGGAATTTTGAAGCGGATGCTGCGATAATACGTAACGGTTTCATTGGGCGATACTACGTTGAAGGGGGCGACGATTCGTTAGAGGTTGAGAAACACTGCTTTAATGTATTGAAAAAAAAGAACTTTACAACTGATTAAGAGAACAACTGAAATTTAATGCATATTTTATAATTATTATTGCTTTTATAAATTTATATATTTTCATACAATAATGCTAGTTGCTTCATATACTAACCATATTTTGTGTGCTAATTTAACATTAGTTTTTCGCATTTCTTTATCAATTTCTTCATATAAACCTTTAAGGTAAAGAAAACTAATATGCTTTATATTAGGAACTTTTTTAATTTTTGAAATTTTTTATCATTTATTTTCTTTGTTTATTACTTTATCGTTACAGAAAATTATTTTCTTTTTCTAGTTGATGTTTTTTTTTTGTTTTTTTATATAGGGAACAAGATTGCCTTAATTATTCAAAAAAGAAAACTTCAACTGAAATTTAATGCACATTTTATAATTGTTATTGCTTTTATAAATTTATATACAGTAGAACCTCCATTATCCGGA
>NW_019384724.1:115629-118996 GCF_000671375.1 Centruroides sculpturatus
GCATTCCAATTTTTGTCTTCTTTAATTCTTTGGATAAATTTTCAGCTCGCTTTAAGAAGACAACTCCAATCAGCCCAAAACTGACTACAACGCATACAATGTGTGCGACTAAATACAGAAGCCACATTGTTTGGAAAAATGAACAAGTCACAGCTTCGAAATCGCTTTTCTTTTGTCTCTTTATCTCATTATAAAATATCAACGTCGTAGTGAAAACGATCAACACGAAGATCGAGAAGACACCCGCTAAGTATGCGACGAGGTACTTTTCCATGCCATTTGCAATTTTTCGATCTACGTCGTAACAATATCTCTTGTAATGCGCTTTGAATTTGTTTCTCTTGATGATGCTGAACTGCAGAGCGACGTAAATAGAAACAAACAGAAGGACGATAGAAGCAGGAAGCGAGTGCTCTTTATAAATTTTGATCACTTGTATGCAGAACAAATCTGATTTGAAAATCATTATAAGAAATTCGCATGGTTTCAGCCAAAGAAGTACTTCGACTGTGTTCGTGTATACTTTAAAATATTTCGGCGAAGGATATTGTTCACGGTCGTTGATGCATTCGCAAGGAGAAACGAAATCAATGGCAAACACTTTTATAGCAGAAAATAGTGGACTGAATAAACGCGTTGGACAATTATCAACATCTTTGTCGTTATCGTTCATTGTTCTTCGATGTTGTAGTTAATGCAGAGATTTGATGCAATGATTCTACGCATATATTTGATTGTGTGATTTAATCGAGAAGACTTTAAGCTATCTGTCCTGCTTGAAATACTTTCTATTATGTAAAGTTTCCTACTGTTGATTCGTTTGGTATTACTCCGTTCTGTATTTACAATACGAATCAAAATAGACAACCTGACATATAAACCTGCACAATGCTAGATTTACGTTTAGTGTTCAGAGTATTTATTATTGATCTTTCTAACACTTTCTTTGTTGCACAATCAAATATTAATTCCTAAAAGTATCGAATGCATTAAATTCTACGACAATAATGTTGGACAATTTATCGTTTTGGACACAGAAATGTAATATTTTCTCCACTTAAATGATTAAAGTAAATATAATTTTAATTTGCTAATGCAATCAAAATCAGCTAAAATCTGTTTATACGAATTACAGATTAATGAAACACATGTTATATATATAATGCGATACAAAGATGACTCAGTTATATAATATAATAATATAGAGTATTCCCGTATTATTAGTAAACAATAACGTTCCACGAATGTAATAGAATGTGCTTATTGCAACCACAAATTAAATATTATTATGATTAAATTATTATAGTAACCCAGACTCGTCTATGTTATTAATAATATGAAAATGATAAGATTAACGTTTTAAGCACCAGTTAAGGCGCATAACAATTGCTCATTATAAATCTCATCTATAAGTCGATTGCACGAAGACAAAGCTTAATTGTAACTGTTAATTTGAATATAACAGTAACAATAATTGGAGTTTTGATTACAATTAGTTTAGTTTAATGAGTATCTTAATATGCATATTACAGTAATCCTCCGATTCGGATGTACAAAATTCCGATTCGAATTTGTTTGCAAAATTTAGTTTTCTTTTGAAGTTCTGTCCTGCTCACCAGTTCTCTGGCAAGCAGGACACAACATCCTCTCAACCTTAGGAGAACTTTTTAACGGAATGCCTATTTTTGCCGACAAAGTTATACTACTCGTTGTTGGATTTTTTGTATTTACTGGCGATTTGTTTTCTGTATGATCTAACTTTATAATAATACGTAAATTTTTTTCGCTTCTTTACTTTCTCTGGTTCTTTAATATATAACAAAAAAAAAGTACGGTGATCCGTCAAAAAATGACTCCTTAAGATTCATTTTTTGAAGTCAGAGATCTTGAAACGTCGAAAAAACGAAAAAATATTCGAGAGGGTGTTTTCTGTATGTATGGGGGCGACACGATTTTATTCACCAAATTGAAGCTTAATAATTCCTATGCTTTTCTTTCGAAAGTTCCTGACATTTTTCAAAGAGATTTAAGCCTGTACACACTAGGCGTTTTTCAACGCGCGTTAGCTCGGCATTCGACGAGCGTTAGTTCGGCGTTAGCACTGGCTCAGTTTGAAAATGGACGTGAAAGTAATTGATTGTGTGTGCCTCCGCCATCGTCGCTATAAGGCAGCACATATATCTTAAAGCGTCCGTAAAGTGCCCGCAACCGTGGTTTAGAGCCTGTACACACTAGGCGTTTTTCAACGCGCGTTTTAAAGAACCAAGAGTTCTATGTAGCCGTACACACTCAAACGCGCGCTTTTGGCCAAGCGCGCGTTTATAGATTTTTGTTAAAACGCGCGTTTTGCGGGCGTTAGCCGAGCACTTTGAGATATATGTGCTGCCATGTAATCGNTTAAGAATACTTAGATATTTTATTCGTTATATCTTACAATAATTAAACAAATAACATTATACTAGTCACTAGTCTATTCAATGCAGTACGAATTTGGCGTTAGCCGTGGCCCTAGGCATCGGAATTTTGAAGCGGATGCTGCGATAATACGTAACGGTTTCATTGGGCGATACTACGTTGAAGGGGGCGACGATTCGTTAGAGGTTGAGAAACACTGCTTTAATGTATTGAAAAAAAAGAACTTTACAACTGATTAAGAGAACAACTGAAATTTAATGCATATTTTATAATTATTATTGCTTTTATAAATTTATATATTTTCATACAATAATGCTAGTTGCTTCATATACTAACCATATTTTGTGTGCTAATTTAACATTAGTTTTTCGCATTTCTTTATCAATTTCTTCATATAAACCTTTAAGGTAAAGAAAACTAATATGCTTTATATTAGGAACTTTTTTAATTTTTGAAATTTTTTATCATTTATTTTCTTTGTTTATTACTTTATCGTTACAGAAAATTATTTTCTTTTTCTAGTTGATGTTTTTTTTTTGTTTTTTTATATAGGGAACAAGATTGCCTTAATTATTCAAAAAAGAAAACTTCAACTGAAATTTAATGCACATTTTATAATTGTTATTGCTTTTATAAATTTATATACAGTAGAACCTCCATTATCCGGACCTCCATTATCCGGATTTTTGATTATCCGGATTGTTCATAATAAACAAAAATTTTACGAAATTGCTGATTTGCACTTGGCCAATTACGACACTGTTTATGTACGTGATGGAATGCATAACTTTTTTTGTTTCAATAACGTCTCACCCAGCACAGTGATCGTAAACTCTTAAATATATTTTACGTCGTAATAAAAATATAAGTTGACATACGTATTTATAAATAATTTATATTCAAATTACATCATTTCTATGACCAAGGGCGGCGTAAGGCATGGACGACGTGG
>NW_019384724.1:119739-130071 GCF_000671375.1 Centruroides sculpturatus
TTTTCAACGCGCGTTTTAAAGAACCAAGAGTTCTATGTAGCCGTACACACTCAAACGCCAAGCGCGCGTTAAACGCGCGTTTATAGATTTTTGTTAAAACGCGCGTTTTGCGGGCACTATACGGGCGCTTTGAGATATATGTGCTGCCTTACAGCGACGATGGAGGAGCACACACAATCAATTACTTTCTCGTCCATTTCCAAACTGAGCCAGTGCTAAACGCCGAACTAACGCTCGTCGAACGCCGAGCTAACGCGCGTTAGCTCGGCGTTAAGCGCGCGTTTAACGCGCGTTGAAAAACGCCTAGTGTGTACAGGGCCTATGGCAGCACATATATCTCAAAGCGCCCGTAAAGTGCCCGCAAAACGCGCGTTTTAACAAAAATCTATAAACGCGCGTTAAACGCGCGCTTGGCGTTTGAGTGTGTACGGCTACATAGAACTCTTGGTTCTTTAAAACGCGCGTTTAACGCGCGTTGAAAAACGCCTAGTGTGTACAGGGCCTAAGAAATGTTTCTTTTACAAGAAATGTATAAAATTACAGTACTGTATTAGACTTATGGTACCTAATTTACATACTGTACAGACGATAGTTAGCGTAAAATCTCCGTAGCGATGCGCTACGCGGCGGAAAATACGGAAAATGCATACAGTAGACCCCCCTATTATTACGGGCCCTATAATTACGATTCTTATAAGACTGCGAAAAAATTTCGACGATATCCGTAAAAACCCGTAAAAAACTCCTATAATTACGTAAAACGTCATCGGGCAGCCGAACTACTTTCCCGCCGTCCGTAGCGCCACGCTACGGAGAGATTACTATCGNGCGATCTGCCTAGTGGGTGCCTTCCGGGAGGTATTTTTAATGGGAACTGGCCCCTATTCAGGCGTAACAGACGTGGAGAAAACCCGGAAAACTCCACGTGGCCAGTCCGTCCTGTCGAGGCGCGAATCCACGACCGAACTCCCAGTGTTCAGGGAATAGAACCGCATGGCCGCTGGTGTGCCTGAAACATTTGAAGTTGTATTTTATAATTAATTAGCAGGTAAACACTACGTTGCCCAGGAAAAAACTAGAAACAAACGTTAAGTTTATTTCGTACTTCTAGCCCTTTTATTATATTATATTATTTGATTTATACTGTANATATGTACAGTACCTAATTTATATATAATTATATGTACAGACGAAACTAAACTCAATTTAGCCGCCTAATTGTCCATAGCGTGGCGCTACGGACGGCAAAAAAGTAGTTCGGTTGCCCGATGACGTTTTACGTGATTATAGGAGTTTTTTTTACCTTTTTTTACGGATACCGTCGCAATTTTTTCGCAGTTTTATAGGAATCGTAATTATAGGAACCGTAATTATAGGGGGGTATACTGTAAACGCAATATTTACGAGAACATCCTTTTTACGTAGTTAATACAATTCGTTGCCAAAATTTAAACAATTTATTATCATATAAAGGAATTATTGTTGCATTTTTACAGGATTATTTTATTTAAACAAGTAATATGAAATGTTTGGATATTAAGGTTAGCGACTTCGATCATGTGTGGATCCATCACAACCTGTCCAACACGGATCATTTCTTTCTGTCGGACCATCAGCACGATGGCATTCGAATACAGGTTTTAAATGAACGAAAATGTTTTAAGCGACAAAAAGCATATTATGTTCTCGACAATTAAATATATATTTTAAAAACATTTCGGATATATTTTCAATTGTTGTTTACTTGATTAATGAAATTGTGCCATTCCGTACTCGTACTATCCGAGTATGGCGATAAACGTGACAACGTTACGATGAAATAACCAAACTATTTATATGGTTTTGTTTTTGATGTACGTTATTTTATAGTGTTTGATTTATATAACTACAAAGGTTATCTTACATAAGGTTGATCACACTCAGTGTCTAATCTAACACATTTTAAATATTTTTTAAATGTTTTAGATTGGGCACTTGGTGTGATAAACTCTTACGTACGATAACCTTTGTCAACATAAATTAAATACTAAAATATGATATAGTAAAAAGTTAGAAGTAGTAAATAATCTAATAATTTTGCTATTATTATGTTTTCCTCGAGCAACGCCGGGTTCATCTGATAGTAATATAATATCTATACATATAAAATTGCTTGTCCTGACTGACTCACTGATTCATCATCGTCCACAGCAAACCGCTGAATTTAAAGAGGTGAAATTTGGTACACAGTTAGGGTACGTCATGAAAACGCACACTAAGAAGGGATTTTTCGAAATTCCCCCTCCGGGGGAGAGGGAGAGCATTAAAACTTAACCCGAAGAACGACTTTTGAAATTGATTCCATACTTTCCCTTAAATTGATAACATTTCAGACATTGTTATAAATATTTTGATATGTTTCGAATTTTATACCAAATGTTCGAATCGTTTTAAATTCGAAATTGTTATTGCACATTGGTTCCATTATAGAACGATTGTAAATGTTCCAGAAAATTGATCAAATTAAAAATAGTTCGTTTGATTCGCAGCATTTCTCATCATTCTCGGCATGCTTAGGTGTTATATAACAATTACTATGGTTGTTGAAATACTGAATATAAATAAGGTTTTGCTTGCAAAACCTCCGCGGGAAAAGTCGCGTGTAACAGCTAGTTCTTACATAAATAAAAAACTATCGAATTTCTAAATTATCGAATTAAATTCTAGCGAAACCAAAAACTAAGTCACCAATATTCAAATCATGTTAGAATCTCTTCTATAAACGTCGTATTGCACGAGAAATAACTGTATTTTAATACCAAATTATTACACGTTTAAGTTGTCTTCGTGTAATTGAATTTATACATCTGTTCACAGTTTTCTTTCTTGTTTGAAACGGTTTTTAGTTTTAAAAAGCCGGAGAAAATAGAATGTAGTGTACTTGCCATCTGAAATATAAAACAAAATCATTATCAAATATGTTTAGAGAAAGTTGTAGAAAATAATACTAAGAGAAAAAGCAACCTTGAAAACAATTCTCTTATCTACCACAAAAAATCCGCCTATTGAAAGAGACAGGGAGACTTTTCCAAATCTTTTCATAAAATCCAAAATCTGAAAGTATGAATGAAAAATATAAAATAATTATTTATTAAATGATCATAGAAAACACATACCTTCAGCTTTCTTTTCAGTCCAATATCACATCCTGCGAATTGTCTGACGTCTTGAAACGTATTTTCCATCTGCAGCAGAAAAAAACAGTATAGAAATAAAATTAAGAAATCACGTCAATAGTGTATGTAGAATATAATTACCGTAAATGCGAGCGAGCACAGCAGACATCCAGCTATTACGCAAATACACGTGAATATTACCATAAGTAAAAATATTATATATTTCTGGTAATAATGAAATTCCAAAAATATAAATGCGTAGCAGAAATAACTTGTACCCCAAAGGACAAAAAAATAGATAATTACAACTACTAAATTGTACTTGGTATTAAATTGTTGCATAAAAAGCCAAAGCTCTTCGTGATGCAACATAAATTCCGTTACCTTTTTCTGTAAATCTGAATCGATTCTTTTAATTAAAAACAATTCACGAGACAACTGTTCGAACTCTTGATGAGCGATGATGCATATCAAAGCCAATATTAATAAAGTAAAACCGAGTCCTCCTATAACATAACTTGTACCTATGTAAATCTCGATACTACAGAATAGAGCTTGTCCACGAAATTTTTCTTTCTTTTCTATTTCAGGATATAGAACGAAAATCACAAGAATTGCAAATAAAATAATAACTACTATTATAATTATAGATACAAGCAGAACAATTCTTCTCAAGAAGTTGTAATTATTCTTCATTTTGGCACAAAAAATCTCGTTCTTTATTGCCTGTATTAATACCAATTTGGTTCTTCTCATGCATCTGAAAACAATACAATAACTGATAAATAGAAAACAATTTAACAATTTGAACAATGTAGAATGAGTTTTCACTATATCAAATTCTCCTTTGCAAATTGAATATTCATCTATACCCGGTATTGTTTCCAAAATTAGAAGAATTGTTCGTTGCCATAAACAAAATTCGATTATTCGAACGTATATATTCATAAATTTTGAATATTTAGATATTCTAATTTTGTTTCTGCAATTGCAAGATTCAAACGGATCTAGCCCAAATATAAGGGCAGTCGTCCAACAAGGACTAAGGAAACAGTTCATACACGTTTTTTCTTGTAAATTTGGGTTCATGTTCACTTTGTACCTATGCTTCACGAAGTAAAAATGCTTCATTCATTACGTAATATCTCTACAAATATCACGATTCCTTTATTAAAAATGGGTGATATTAAATTTCTATTTTATGAGATAATTTCGCTTAATAAATATAAAAATTAATTAGCTAAGTGCAGGCTTTATTGATTGGTCAATAAATTAAACGCTGGAGCTGTAAGGCAGCGCAGCGTTTAATTAAAGCGTAATATGGATGGCTCTTTTAATTCAGGAAATGGTAGTGTATCTGTCAGATACAGTAATAAATAAAATATGTATGATAATAACATGGGAGCTTCCATTCCTAATGTTGTCAGAGGAGAAAAATAAAACAGATTTATTTAAAAAAAATCAATCTTGAAATGTCTGTGATAATTCATTAGAAAGGAAAGAAGGAAACACCATGGAAAAATCGTGCAGCACTTTAGAGAATTTTTTATTTTCATTAGTGTCGGAGATGTTTTCGTTCACATCGAATCAGATGTTTTCTTCGTCGTTTTTACGTCATTCTTCATCGTTCCAATATCGAGTTCAAAAGAAAAACAAACATTCCTCCTGTTGTTTGTTTTGCAGGTAAATCCTCTTCTGGCTTCAAGTCTTACGCAACAGAGCGCTGTCCCTCCAGTCAAATAAAATAACTCCACCGATGAAGTGAAATGCAAGCTGTTATCATTTTTTGCGATGTCGCAAACAAAATTAATTTTTGACACTCATTATAATAGCGACGAGATTAAATGATATTTATCTAATTTCCTCACAAGATGGACTGTTTCGTTACAGAAGTAGACAGTAAAACACAATAAAAGAATTAAAAGTTGCACGATAGTTATGCAAAGGATTCGAAAATTTAATAGGCGTGCACAAATTAACTGACAAAATTTTTTTAAACTTAGTTTGAAAGGAAATTTTGTATTCATATTAGGAAGAATCCGTTTCAGTGAAGAAGTTTAAGCGGAAATTTCTTTCGCGAAGAAACATGAAAAATCACAACACTGAAAATCAAATTGGAATTAATAATAAAAAACTTCGTACGTTATCACCTCCAAAAATTCGCCTCCAAAAATCTTAAGTCAAAGTTTTATTACGAGAAACACAAGGACACACATATAAATTCCATAGATGTAAGGTATGCAAGAAAGAATTTGAAGGGAAACATCAGTTGACACGTCATGAAGTTACTCATAGACTTTTCAAATACCATTTTTGTAATGAGAGTTATAAAACAAAACCCCATTTAAATAGGTATTATGAAACTCATAGTGATCGATGTATCAATATTCTTGTCCGATATGTAATAAATGTTTTAAACGCGATTGTTATTTTAAAAGGCATATTGAAATGTGCAATGATGAATACAGGTGTTCTTGTGATATTTTAAAATAAAACATTTTTTGGGACAGCATAAAAACATTTATAGCGATAAAATAAGTATTTTTGGAACGTATGTAAAACAAATTTTAAAACTAAAAGTACTTTTGTCAGACATCGCTTAGTTCAACACGAAAACATTTTGCTATAATCATATTGTAATTGGCGATTTACAACTAAAAATACGTTCGAAATGTCGAATTGAAATAAGAGAAATCTGAAAAAAAGTTTTGCATGTAAAGGAAATTTGCATCTTCCATCAGGGAATTCATTCTAATGTATTACGGTTTCGTTGTGAGGTGTGTAAGAAAGACTTTTATATTTAAATAAAAATTGAAATAATTCGAAAGTGTTTATAATGAAGACAATTTTTCTTATGTTGTGAGATGTATACGAACAGTTTCAATGTATAATGTGATTAGACAAGGCTTTATCCTTTTTGTCTAAAAGAAAAAGAGTTTTGACTTAATTTTAAATGTAATTTTGAAACTGAAGATAAACTAACATTTTGTTTATTATATTCGAAACGAAATAACAGAGCCACTGAGAAATAGCACTAATAAAAGAACAGGAAAAACATGCAGGATGTGATTCCTACATAGACAAGAAAATGTTTTAATGTCACTAATGGATGAATATATATTTTCAAAATCAACATATTAACTAATCATTTCTTGGGCCAATTGGTCGAACTGGCTTCCAATTTCTGTCATTATGACACATGAACAGTCAATTTTTCCTCTTAGTAATTGCGAAGAACATCTAAATGTCAATTGCTTTCTTCAATAGCATTGGTGTCGCGTTAGCTACACATAAAACTAAAAAATAATGTAATTGCTATATTCTAATTGAGTAAATTATAAAAGATCTGTTATACGGAAGAAATAGATTCAGAAACATCGAAATCAAAACAACATGGTCAATTCTAGCACCCTTTTTTCGTTAATTTTATTACTACACAATGTACTGTACATAAATAAGAACATCACGAACATGATTACAATCACTACTACTTTCCAAAACATAGAATATGAAACAAAATTTCAGAACAAAATAATATTTGTTAAAAACAACGCAGTTTTTATATTTTTCCATTTGTTTATCCACATTAACAAACGTAGCAAGCAGTGGGCTCTAACGAAGCTTTACATCTGACATCGGCATGATATCAATGGGTAAAAGACATAAAATACAATAAATAATATATAAATTATTATTAATATTTAAAAAATCCAACATTTGTACCGTAATTTCATTAAAATTTCTTGTAATATCTTTAATGATACATGAAACAATCAGATCAAAAAACAGAAACAGAGTTAAAGCTTAGGATCTATCTGTTGTGGTTTAATTTAGATTTTGAATTTAAGACCTGTTTCTGTTAGGAATAACGTGGAACAAGTTCAAGATAAAGAAACAACTTAGGAATCGCCATTACCGAAACAAATAATCCATTAAAAGTACATTTATAGTATGTATAAAAATAAAAGAACTGAAGTGATATAAACTATAATATGCAATTAAGTAAATACTATAAATACAATTGCTTTTAATTACATACACTTTTATTAATTAATATAGGTCTATTTAAAAGAAAACCAAATGATCAATCTTTAAGTGTAGAAGCTTTCCTGAATTTTAGAAGATCAAAAAATACAGAATAAAGATAACTCGCCATTTTTAAGATATCAAAATTAAATACGTCAATTCAAGATGTGAATAATAATTATTATAAAATTTAGTTAAATATTCTTTAATCGAAAATTTCTTGGTAACGTCGAAGTAATCATTCACGGATACGCATAGAGGTTCTTTACCAAATTCCTTTATAAAATTAAGCATCTGTACAATAAATAATTGTCATCACTGTATGTAAATTTTACAAAAATATTAACATTTATTTACAAAAAAAAAGAAATTTTAAATACTTTACTTTTAATTTCTGTTCTAAACTCGAATCACAATTAACAAATTTTTTTATATCCTGAAAGGATGCTTGAATCTGAAAGAGGAAAATCAAAGAATTTGGTAAAATCTACAAACTAAATTAAGTTTTGATTTTGCGTAATAAAAAGGCTCACGATTGTGAGCCCGCGGATTTTTGCGGGTCTTTTAAAAATTTAAATTTTCTTGTTAATTAACTTCGGAAAAAAACCCAAAGATTTTGTACTAGATCGGATTTCACCGATTGTATCACAACTCGCTGAGAAAGTTTACAGTTAAATGTGAAAAATGCACCGTCATCGTCAACAAGAATCGATGACGCGTCAGCTCTCGCACGAAAAAGTATAAAAGCTAGAATCTCCGTAACCTCAGCGCGATTCGTCATAGGAAGTTGTACTTAGTAATAGTGTCACCGAAACTCCCGAGCCTCCATTCAGCGGACCCGATCCAGCTATAGAGAGAGGACCTCGAATAGAAGACACATAAGACACCACACCTTGAACGTTCGCCAATTCGCCCTGCCACCGACAGGTATTTTGGGGTATATAGGATTTGTAAGCGCTCTCTCTCGAACTCGAAAATTCGTGCTCGAATTTATGTAAATAGTAGAGATAACCGCTTTTAACCTCTTGTAGTGCTTAATTGAGTATATAATAAATGCTTGTTTAGTTTTAAACCTGTTTCCTGTCATTTAAGGACGCCTATCATCTTGTTCACCTCCCTCCCCACTTGAACTGCCCTCCTAGCCATCCGACGACGCCGAGATTGGGTTTTATCAACCTGTTGCCGAGTAAGTGGTCAGTAAGAGATTGATCCCTGACCCGCAGTTTATCTCACACGATTGATGTGAAAATAGACATCGAAAATCCAAACAAAATACAAAAAATTGTTATTAAGCAAAACATAGAAGAATGGAAGGTTACTATGCAAATTTCACATGTGAAAAGATAGCAATAAAATAAAGTAAACACGATCCTGTTAATAAAGTAGCATAAAAAATTGTCAATACACAATTGAATGGTCCGTTGAATTGATTGGAATAAGTCCACATTTCATGTTGTTGTGCCTTAATTTCTCCCAACTCCAATTTCATGTTTTGATTATCTTTTCTTAAGACATACAATTCTTCTGATACTTCCTGAAATGCATTCGTTAGACTAACAATAAGCAATACAAGAAACAATATCAGGTATGTAATACTTCCAATAAGCAAAGTAATCCAAATTCCAACCTTAGTGCTACTTTGACAGTGAGATTAAATAATTTTCTCTGTTTTCCATCGAGATAAAAGAAAAAAGAAATTCAAAAGCTGAAGCCATAATGTAACGATTATTGTTATATTAATTGAGTCAATTCATGTGTAATAAAACAACGTATTTTCCTGTAAATAATTTGACTTTCTAACCTTTATTTTTGTATATAACTTCACTCTTTTGACGATACTGAATATTATGGCATACACTAAAAACAGAATAACAACGTCTACTTTAACAAAGATGTCGTTGTTGACAATCGAATATTAGGAAATGCAAGGCATTTGCTGATATTTTCTACTTTTCTATGCAACTTTTACTTTTACCATGCAAAAATTTTTTACTTTTTGCATGGTAATTACTTTTCTGTCAGTGATTTTCACTGACAGAAAAGTAATTACCATGCAAAAAGTAGAAAAGAAATGTATCCAGACCATCATTCGACCAAGAATAAATAAAATCTTTTTAAAAGTTTCTGAAAATAATTGTGACTTCTCGTGGTTCATGAACGTGGATTGAAAAAATTCCATCCGAAAATTACTGATATTGAGGTAAATAATGATAGGAAACATTGTAGATATATTTCCTGTTCAAAAATTGAAGTTATAGGCGAAACACGTGAAAAAAGTTTGCATTATGTTCTGTAATATGTGTAACAATCATAGAGACGAAACAACGGTTATGTATAAATTTCGATACAATTATTGTAGAGAAAAACTGCTCGAAGTAGAAATTAAATAAACGTTATTGTTCAGTTTCTACGACAAATTTCACCTTGATATAATTTTACTCATTTATGTAAGCGAGTATCATTAGATGCAAGAATGTCCAATCGACTGCTTTGCGTTCTAAATTGATGCAATTAAGCTTATTAGTATTTTTCTTACGGTAAAATATTTGTATTATTTAACTAACTACTGAACAGACATTATCATAATTGACAATCGTATTTTCTCACAAATGCATTTTCAATGCACTTAACCTGAATTATTTTCTTAAATTTTTTTATATTTTGTATTGTCAAGATTGCAACATTGTAGTATGTAGGCCTATATAAGAGTTGACAATTGAGTAATTCGTAGCTGACATTCGAATATTTTTTAGCCAAAAAAATGTATAAATATTTGAAGTTCGAATGGGAAAAGTTGTATTAAAAATTGTTTGAAATTCAACAGTTGTTTTCAATGTAATAACGGGTTTAACATTTCCAAGAGGAAATCTAAATATTCGTCCTTTTTTAATACAGGTATACCTCGCCTTACGTCGGTAATTGGTTCCAGGAGAACGACGTAAGTCGAATTTACTTGTCTCCGAATCTACTTGTCACTAGGCTAAACCATAAATTACCATTCCCGGTTCTGTATTTTATTTATTAATGCATTTTTAATAATATATGGTTAATAAAAATCTATTTTAAGCTTACAAACAAATAAATTTTAGTTTTTAATATAGTACAGAAAAAAGTATTCTAAATTTACGAATGCATGTACTGTAAATACAGA
>NW_019384724.1:130436-165404 GCF_000671375.1 Centruroides sculpturatus
AGGGTGCGTTTACTTCTGAGTTAGCAGTGCTAATTCTGATAACCGGATGTGACGTCATTAGCACGTGTATTCGTGCTTGCTTGTCCAATTCGAAAGTGAACACATACGCTAACAAGAAATATGGCGGTTTCCATCCATATTTCTTGTTAGCGTATGTGTTCACCCTCGAATTGGACAAGCAAGCACGAATACACGTGCTAATGACGTCACATCCGGTTATCATAATTAGCACTGCTTACTCAGAAGTAAACGCACCCTATGTATGCTCCGTCACAAAACGGTCTAATTTAATTCTCGTACACTGAAGTGCAAATTATAAGCAGATTTCTGAATAATTAATTAATTCCTGCAGTTTTGGAGATCGTGTTTTTATGTATATCTTTATTACGAGTTCTAATAGCGAATAGAAGCGTATTTATTTTTAATTGTCTACTTGGACATTACTCATTAATAAGGACTTTATACTTGTGTTTAAAAATTTGACACAATAATGAGAGTTAGTTCAGAAAAACAAATTTTTTTATTATATCGCCCGTAGTAGTAATTTTTTCTGTACACTTACACGTGTTTCGGACCAACATGCCCCTCATCAGCAGTATTATTACAAACTACTAAAAAACAATAATTAAATAAAGAAGATATTGAGTATGAAGTATATAATAAATTCCCGATAATAAAATACTTCTTTAAGAAAACCTTTTCTAATACTGTTTACAATTGGATTATATTTCTAAAAATATTAATTACAAATTTACATAACTTCATTTTTCTGTATAAACAAAATAAAATAAACCATTAATTTTTTTAAAAACTTAAATATCAACCAATAATTTTTTTAACTTACATCGAGGTTCTATTCACCACTAGCTAACAACCTCTTTAACAACAAAGGTGTCTTTCAACCACTCATACTCTTTGCTTTTTGTAAACTCATCGAATATTGTGTCCCACGATTGGTGAATTATTCTTCCTAAATTGTTATTCTTAAGACTCCGCCAAGAGAATTGTAATGCCTCGTATAGCGTGTAAAGGGACAAAAAATAAACTAACGCTCATCAATGTGTGTATAGTCAAAAGGAAATATATTTTTCTACAAATGTTATTTATTGTTTCTTTCTTTGTGTTTATATCTTCATATAATTGGCTTTTGTAATTATTAGACTATCTCTTTTTAATTTTTATTGTATTTATATTTATTTAGCACCCATAATTATTACAGTGTTCTGCAACAGAAGAATTTGCATAATTACCTTTTATTGCGCGTGTTATTTTATACTTGTTCCTAATGTCTTTTTTGTTTCACCTATATAAGTTTTAGCTGGATCACAATTACAATTAAATAAATACACTATTTCTTTTTCTTGCATTAAATTTAGTTTTTTTGTCAGACCTGTGATATATATATCGTTTAAATAAATTATTTTTTCTGGTATTAGATCAAAATATATTAAAATAAAAAGTTAATCTAATACTAGAAAAATATAATGTATTTTAGTTATGTAATTACAGTACAGTTTAAATTTTTTTATTGTGTAATTATTTTAGTTTTTTATATCGTTTTCAATTTTCGTTTCTTTATCTAGAAGGTTGAAATGTCTATCATGGTACCCTCACTTTTGACGGTAGAACTTTTTTGATTATAAGATCCAGTATATACAAAGAATAAAATTAAATAAAAGTCGTCATTTTAACTAAGCTTTAATGAATCTATAATTAAAGTTCGCTTCAAAGAGTAAAGATTTTAAGATGGAGAGAATTTTCTACGTAAAATAAGGCTTTCAAAGGCTTTTTCCAGTTTATGCGCTATTATGCAATTCATAACTTTATTAAAACTGTTAGAAACTGTACTCTTTTTCATCAGTTTTTCTTATTCAGTTCACTGAAATTCAAACTCTTCGACAATAATTGAACTTCGTGCAAACACAATTACTTGTCATGTGTCTCAATACACTTATTCTAACAATAAACGACTTCTTCGTACATAATAGAAATGTTATCGCCCTAAATAAATGACACGTACTTAAACAAATAAAAATACAGTAACTATATTACTTTTTAATCAATGAAATTTGTATTTATTCTAAAATCCATCGTTTTTTCGGTACATAAAATCAATTGTTTTATGTACAAAATGAAAGATACAAAACGAATAAAACTTTAGAAAGTTCTTGTTTCATGTTTAATAAAATACGTGTATTACATATTTTTCGAAGAAATGTACTAAAATCATTTCCATAAAAGTCATTATTCATTACTATTATGATGTTTATTAATATGATACTTTAAAGAACGCTTAACACGAAATTTTTGTGAGCAATGATTACACGAGAATGGCTTCTCCCCTGTGTGAGTTCGGAGATGTACAATCAGATTTGATTTTTGTGTAAAGCGTTGTTTGCAATGATCACAGGCAAAGAGTTTCTCTCCGGTGTGAAGACGAAGATGTTCTATCAGAGTTCCTTTTCGTATAAAACGTTTTTTGCAATGATCACAGGCAAAACGTTTTTCTCCGGTGTGAGTCTTGACGTGGTCAAGTAGATGACACGATTGGGTGAACTGACGATTGCAGTATTGGCAAGACAAGAGCCCTTGTCCAGTGTGAATTCTTCGATGATATTTTAACCCATGTTTCGAAACGAATTCTTTCTCGCAACTGCCACATCGATACTTCCCATTTTTTGACTTCTGATTGTTTAAACCTGTAAAATATGATAAGAGCATTAAAACCAAACTCCCTCCAATTTATTGCTAATCGAATATGTAAATATCTAAATTTAAGCGCGCTGCTTTTAAAAGATTGTTAAACTTGTGTGTGTAGATAGAAAAAAAAATTTCCTTTTAACAAGTTTCTTTAAACTAAAGTTTAAACCTTACAACTAACTGAACCACATCACATCAGACAATAGATCATACATAAACTGCTTACACCAGTATTTGCGAATATCTTCAAGCAGTATAAACATACTATCATAAATTAATATAATTTATACATTTATCTCAAAACAATTTATATGAAATATGTTATTTGTTAAAACACATTTGGAAATTATTTAAAATATCTTCATTTTCTCTTCATTTGCTTGACATATATTTTTCTTTTTTTTCTATTCTTGTATAATTTCTTATCACTGTCTTCAATTTAGTCTTGTTTGAGCAGAAGTTAAACGCATTCCACGACTCATCCTTTTTCCTGGAAACAATTCTTAATTTGTTACTCTTCTATTGCTGCATTGAATCTAAAAATAAAGTTTTGAATAAAATCAAATACGAGAATGACGTCATACATTATTTTATAAAACAGATTAAATAATTTTAGAAATTCTTTCTTGGACACGTCACGCCACAAAATCAAAGCTCTGTGGATTTAAGATCTGGAAAATAAATGATTTTAAGCTAATTTTATTAAACAGGAATACGTATACATGTGAAATGCATTAATTAATTATTAATAGCTGATAAAACTATTTTAAATATCGTATGTTTAGAAGCAAGTAGATCAGATAATACTGTATTTTATTGAACAAATATTGAAAGTTCTTTACCTCTTTTTGTTGAATGAAGTTTCTTGACTACATGTAGTCAAAAGTAAGTAAATCTCTCATTTTTTCTCAGGCATTGTTAAAACCACAATTTTGAAGAATACGATAGAAATGGTTGTTTTTAAAATTTAAAATTCTTCAATCAATCATTTCTAATCTTTTCTTCAAATTGTGGTTTTAACAATGCATGAGAAAAAATGAAAGATTTACTTACGTTTGTATACATTAAGTCAAAAAACTTCATTCAACAAAAAAACGTAAAGCACTTTCAATACTCGTTAGCACACTCCACAAACCGAATTGTAAGGCTATTCGATATATCAAGAAATGCTACCTGAGAAATCGTCTTCAGCTACTTGGGAAATCTTTCTAAAGTAATCGTCAACGAGATTTTCTTCAAATCCGCACTATAAATGATTACTTTAATTTCTTAAATGTGGAAATAAAGTGACGACGATCAAAGGAATGATAAAAGACAAACCCATTTTTCCACGAGAATTCTATAAGCTTCCGTTCACTTTGTCGTACGTAAAAAAGTACAACAGAATCGTCACTCTGTCTTCACATACGCGAACAATTGTGAGGTATCAACAGAGTGTAAAATGAAACTATCCTCGACGTTTCTCTACACGAATGTGAACGAAAAGACGTCAGTAGTAACGAGCGAAGTGTTGCGTGTTAAAGCTATTTATTGTCGTTTCCTCTTCTGTTTTTAGTTCTGACAGAACCGAAGACCACGGCGGAAAAACGGTTCTTTCGATTTCTTTCTGAAAGATTTGACTCATCAGAAAAGAAGTTAGAATCTATTCAATAATTAAAATATACAGTTTACCGCTTCTCTATCTCAATGGGCATTTGCGTCTTTTCTCCGTAAATAAACAGTGAATTTTGTGAAAAAAATAAGTGGCACCATCTAATATTTAAATTCCAATTGTTTTCACTTCTGTATTTTTTCGAAATTTACGATTAATATTCGAAAAATTATATTTAATTCGATTATTATTGAAAGGGAATGAATACTTTTACACTATAATTATTTAAAATTATTAATAATAAGTGTTGATTTATCGTGACACGGTCACAATTCCGGGCTACAGTTTTTAATCATATCGATAATTACTTCATTTAAAATATATGCTCTTCACCTGCAATTAGCAATGTCTTTCCCCCCGTACACGATTCTTTTCTTTTAACAATAGAGTCGCGCCGATCATCTATAACTGCTTTCGGGAAGAAAACTTTTGAATCGAAATAGCGTGACTTACGGATTGCATTGGAATTTCATGCACAGGTAATCGGGGCATCCCGCTGCCTCTAAGGATCCCATATCTACTATCGTCTTTCATCTAACTCCGTTCTGGAGATATAATTCAGTTAAGAAAACACTCTGAATTTAAACTCGTTATAAAATTTTATAAATTTTTGGAAATATTTCTATAGGCGTATCGAAGAAGTCTCAATATTGCAACAACAACCAACTTCTTCCACTGTCTTTTTATCAATAATGAATTAAAACAGCGCCCGACGGACTAATTATAAAGTTTTACCTTTGAATAGCCGAGAACTTTTCTTCCATTTCTCCTCGGAACAATTTCCTATTCGAAAATAAATTAATAAAACAAAATATCTCTCGTCTTCCTTCTTGTCGCTAACTCAAACGTCTTTTAACGTTGTAACGGAACATTTTTCAAATTTGAATAAATCTAGTGGCGCCGTCTGTAATTCCAGTTGTAAAAAATTTCCATTTTTTCAGATAATTTTTATCGTAAAATTAAGCGTCAAATTTTCAATCATATTTTACTCCAATAGAATTTACCGGGAATAATATCTCATTAAATTTTACTATAAATAAATATTTTGGAATGTAATATACAGTGCCGCTGGTTAATTTTTCGACCTGGCGACGGTTATTATCATAATTATAAATATTTAATAATCGTTTATTTATCAAAAACATTTTATTTATATTAATTANATGAATTTATAAAAGCAAAAATAATTATAAAATATGCATTAAATTTCAGTTGAAGTTTTCTTATTGAATATATTCAATCCTGTTCCTGATAAAAGAAAACATCAACTTTAAGAGAAAAATAATTTTCTGTAGTCTTGTAAGCAAGTAATAATTTTTTTACACTCTAAACCGTGTTTATAAATTTTTTGGCGCTCAAACAAAAAATTTGTGCTACTATTTAAACACTTAGCGTTTTGTCATCTTTATTCAGTTGATACGAGTATTACTACACGTTTCGGGCTCATACTGCTCCTTATCAGTCAACTAAGCATTAAAAAGAATATAGAAAAATTTTTTTCTAAATACAGTAGCGCGTCGATTATCCGAAAGTCAATCATCCGAAACGTCAATTATCCCGAAAGAATTCCAGTCGGCAAATTTAAATTTTCGCCAGTGCTGTGGCGCTGCAATCTTTGGCTATGTCTTGGACTACTCAAATATTTTACGTTTTTGATATTAAATTAACTTCTGAANCGGCGTTTTCTCATATTTATTCAGTTGATACGAGTATCACTACACGTTTCGGGCTCATACTGTCCCTCATCAGTGTAATAAACATTAAAAAGAATATACAAAATTTTTTTTAAAATAAATGTATCATCTAACAGAAAGACACTTTATACAAGAGTACAAATTAATATATAATTTCATTTTTTGAAAAACTTACCATTAGATTTCCTACAGACTTGAAGGCTTACACTTATATAAAACAAAAGCAGTTTCTTATATCAAAATAAGAATTATTAGCCCAAATAAATATTTTTTACACATAAATTTAACATTATAATCTTTATATCTATAAAACTTACTTAAAGTATTACTGTTACACTGCTTTTATCGATGAAATTTAGAACACACTACCGGCGCATTTTTCTCGACAATAAAATCAAAGGAGGTTTCACCAACGATATAAAATTTACATACATCTAGTTCAGAGACAGGTAATTAATACATAAGTACACCAACTATATTTACAAACATATCAAAGGTACATTACCTGAGAAGCTAGTTCCAAATTACAATATACACCTCCAACCGTGAATCTTGCTTTCGCATAGACATGACTTAAAGCAGCACAAAAAAGTAGACTTTGATCTAGTTCTAATTTAAAAATTATGTTTACATACACTACAGAAATAACATTTTTCTCGTACTTTACATAAGATATTTTATTTGGCTACTAATTCAATTACAGCAAAGCGGTTCAACATAACACAGATTTGCATAACTTTACAATATAGAGTAGCCGATTACAACAACCATTTCAAATAACGAAAATAAAGCCTAAAAATATTTTTTATAAGATATTTAACCAGTTTTTATTTAATTTTACACTCAAATTTTTATTTATACAATTTTTAGCTTTAAAAATTTAAAACTTTTGTTAAATTTTCTACATTAAGTGTTTTTTCCCCTATGTAAAATTTCAGTACAGTGGGTGATCGGTTAACGAACAGATCGGATAACGAACACTTTCGCGAAAGATTTTTATGATCGGACAACGAACACATGTTTGGATAACGAACACTTCACTGAACAAACACAAGAAGAAGCGCGTAAATAACGATACTGATTGGTCTTACTTTGTCTCAAACAACAATTCGAAACTCTTCGGAGCGCGGGAGACGTCGACAACGACGTTCTACCCAGTATATACTGATCGAATAGTATTCCCCCGAACTTTGAAACTCTCCCTTGTAATTCCAGCCTTTTATATTTCTGACAGAAACAATTCTTTTACGTTTTCTTCTGAAAATACGAATTTATGCCGATATCTGCCATTAAAGATCTTTTGAAGAAGTGGGAGAATGTCAGAACAACGGTCTTAAAATGGCATCCAAACCAGGTTGAGGTTAATAGGCCTATAGATCTCTACAATTACAATGCTATTAATTACTTCTGAAAAATCATGAAGAAGACAGAAAAGCAATCGACATTGGACAGATTCTTTAACCCCCACAAACGGAAAAAACATGACTAATAAAAATGCAAGACCGTGTATATATGTATTTTTATTATTACATGTGAATAAACGTAGTAAGAAAGTATATATATTTTTATTTTTTGGGGGGTCTTCAGAACGAATTAATCAAATTCCCATAGAAACCTATGGTAAATCGATAATCGGTTAACGAACAATTCGGATAGCGAACAAAGTCTTGGAACGGAATATGTTCGTTAACCGATCACCCACTGTATTATTCTTATCTATATTTACAATCGTTCAATAGTGTTCATGAAAAACGGAATTCAATCTGCAGTATTTCGAGTCAGCGATATTTTCCTTCCTTTTCGTGTTTAGTGTTTTTTCCCAATTGTTTCGCTTTTAATCTAGATTGCAATTTTCCATATTTAGGTGCTAATTTAACATTAATTTTTCGCATTTCTTTATAAATTTCTTCGTATAAACCTTTATTGTAAGGAAAACTATTGTAATATGCTTTATATCAGGAACTTTTTCTAATTTTTCAAATTTCTTATAATTTATTTTCTTTGTTTATTAGTTTATCGTTACAGAAAATTATTTTCCTTTTCTAGTTGATTTTTTTTATACGTAACAAGATTGCTTTAATGTATTCAAAAAAGAGAACTTCAACTGAAATTTAATGCATATTTTATAATTATTATTGCTTCTATAAATTTATATATTTTCATACAATAAAGCTATTTGCTTCATAAACTATCAGAATAATTAAAGTGGAAGTAGATAATTTAAAAAAAAACATATCATATTTGTCAGATATAACTGGTGAATTACAAAGTTAAATTTTACTACACACGAATATTCTGTGTTTAAATATCAATACGATCAATTTTCCAGTGAAACGTTTTAGAACACTTAAGCAAATGCAAATAATCACAGAATAAGTAAAAAAACCGTATCGGTTCAACAGTGCAGTAAATTATTTTGGTGTCATTAAAAATTATCACGTAATAAATGCTACTAAACATATAATTAGAGTGGTTTGACGAAAAACACTGTAATAATTGTTTTTCTCTGTATAATTATTAATAGAAACGTAAATGTGCTTCAGTGTAATACTTTATTTTTCTATATTGAAGTTAAATATACATAAAAATAATGTTTTACAATATCATAAACATGTAATTACGGCGCTCGTATTAAAAAGCTTTAGTGACAGTATATTCTTCCTTTACATTTATAATTAGTATCTACCATTGTTTATAGACGGTACTTATTAAAGATCGGAAATAAATAGGAACGGGTAGTAAATAGTAATATAGTAAGTAGGAACGGTTACACATTTCGTTTCTTCTATGCACTTTCATGTAGCACTACAAGTGTTTTTTATATCCGAAAATATATACGTTTTTTGTTTTTATCTAAAAACATAAACATTAATTATTTATTTTCCTGAAAAATATTATAGTTGTTATTAATTAAGCTAACGGAAATTAAATAATAATTGTGTTTATTATATTTGAATAGATACAGGAAATAAGTGATTTATGGTGTTTAATAACTTTTGACAACGCAGCACTTGGACGATCTGCCTAGTGGGTGCCTTCCGGGAGGTCTTTTTAATGGGAACTGGCCCCTATTCAGGCGTTACAGACGTGGAGAAAACCCGGAAAACTCCACGTGGCCAGTCCGTTTTGTCGAGGCGCGAATCCACGACCGAACTCCCAGTGTTCAGGGAATAGAACCGCTTGGCCGCTGGTGTGCCTCAAACATTTAAAGTTGTATTTTATAATTAACTAGCAGGTAAACTTTACGTTGCCCAGGCAAAAACTAGAAACAAACGTTAAGTTTATTTCGTACTTCTAGCCCTTTTATTGTATTATATTATTTGATTTATACTGTACATTCAAAGGTTATCTTACCCAAAGACCAAGTGATCAAAATAACATATTTAAAAGTTCTTTACATTGTGTACAGTAGAAAAATAAAAAATTATTAAAATGTGTTAGATTGGTCACTCGGTGCGTTAAACCCTGATGTAAGAGAACCTTTGTGGTTATATAAATCAAATACCATAATATAACAAACATTAAAACGAAAACCATATAAAGAATTTGGTTATTTCAGCCTACCATTGTCACGTTTATCGTCATACTCGTAAGGTACGAAATGATCACATTTTCATTGATCAGATAGACAACAATTGAAAATATAATATATTGAAATAATTCGATCAAAAGCAGATGTTGACCTTCTTCCGTGATAAGAAAACAATCAACGACTAGTCTACTAATTCACTCTGATCTACTATTAATATTTTAAAAGTGATTCGTATTAGACATGTTGTCATGGCCCCGCACGTGATTAAAGTTGCTAATTTTAATGTCCGAAAGACTTTAAATAAAACTTGTTTGAATAAAAAACAAATCTTTTAAAATTGCGAAAGTAATTGCTTTTATGTAATGATAATTGTTTATAAATTTTGGCAACACATTGTATAAACTATGTGGCAAGTGTGTTCTCATAAATATTGCGTTTATGAAAAGTTATTGGACTGATATTTGAAATGTATATAATCCCATAAATTTCCACTTTCTTTCCTTGTCTATCTGTTCTTCCTTAATCATGAGAAAGGAGTTAGGTAGATGAAAGTCGAGACCAGATGTGGAAAGCTTAGGGAGGGAGTCTCAGATTAACTATATACGAACTTCCGGTTTAGAATGGAAGTATCGTTAGTTTGATTCAAAAATTTTTCCCAAATGGAGTTATATATATGACCGGTACGATTCTATTGCTAACAGGAAAAGTATGTTGTACAGGAAGAAAACACTACCATATTCCACGCAGGCAAGTGCTACGTGCTACCTGTCACAGTAATGTGATATACGGTATCTTAAGTCTGTTGTGCTCACCGGTGCTGGCATTGTACTTAGTACACAATGAATAAAAGTAATGTATTGTCGAATTAATGGCGTATAGGTGCATGTATTACGCGTTATATCATTGTCACAGTAAATCGATAAATATAATATATATTTTTTAAAATTATATCCTTTTTTGTAAGAATTATATTTAGTTAATTATTTTCTTAAGTTTTTTGTCAATAGATGGCAATACGTGTAACTCAGAAAATCAATTATAATTAAAAATTAAGTGATTTACATAAATACAAACGAAAGTTTGAGGTGGGATGTACGACACGATCTAAACTAGAAGTAACTAAACCTAACTACCAACTTTCGTAGCAATTGGTCAAACGGCCTAGGCGTGTGTAGCGAACAAACAGCCAAACAATCAAACAAACATCCTTATTTATACTGTACATAAATATTAGTGCTATTATTAAACACCGGAGGATTCTGAAAACAATTTTTTTTCTTCTCCATCACTCCACTTAATTCTATCATTGATGAGAAAATGGAATAAAGTGCACTCAGAACCTTAAGCGATTGAAAGAAAACATAATTAAATTTACAATACATAATTTGTCTTATAAAATGTAATAACGTTAATCTAATATATAGAATTTTTAAAGTGTTAGATGATAATTTAGATACTTCACACTTACTCTGATCGGAAAATTTCTCTTTATATAGAAGCACTCTGCGAAGGATATTCCAATGGGTTGGCCTTTAAATATTTTCATAAATCCAATTATCTATTTAAATATATTAATTATTAGACTCAATAATCCCTCTTACCATAAAATGTTCATCAAATTTTACATATTCCTACCTTAAACTTCATTTCAATTCCAATGTTTGCAGGATACATTTTCACAATTGAACTGAAATCGTCGTACAGCTGAAATATTAAACAATTACAAATCACTATTTATTTAATCGAATATTAATTTGTGTAATTAATTAATTAGTTGTTGCTAAGTTAAAAATTTAATAATTAAAATTTTTTAGAATTATCTTGCGTGCTGTAAGGTGGAAAAATAACCTATATGATTGTTTTCATCAATGCATAAGTGTCTCTCTATATATATATATAAGTTACTTTTTATATAGTTTTTGTCAATTTAAAAAATATCGTAGACCAATGCTTTATTAATACAGTCGACCCCCTATAACACTGTTGATAATTCCGTTTTATATGAATTCCATGTTGTACGAGTCACTTAAATTTTACAAATACGTGTGCTGGGCTGTGAACAGCTCACATATTTATAAAATCTAAGTGACTCCTACAACATGGAATTCATATAAAACGAAATTATTAACAGTGTTATAGGGGGATCGACTGTATCGAAAAAAGTGTTAGATAGAAGAAAGTCAAGATCAGATATGGAAAAGTTAGGCCATGATTTTAATTCAAAAATTTTTCCCAGAGTAAAGTTACATAGATGACTCGCACGACTCAGTTGTTAGCAGGAAAAGTATGATGTACAGGCGCGTGCCACTAATAATTTGAGATGGAGAGCATATATTTCATTTCAAATAAATTAAAAATATGATTAAAAATTGTATTGTGACGATGTCTTATAAATAATCGCACGTTATTTTTTGTGTTTCTAATGAAATTTTTCATCCATGTGTAAAGTTGATTTTAGTTGCCTTTTAATGTTTATAAACGAGAAATTGTTTTTTTATTATGAATTACAAGTTACGCTGTATTTTTGTGTAAAAAATATAATGCGAAATTTAAAATTTAATTGAAATTTCGCATTGTTTTATGCGAAATGTACTTTTAAATTATAGAAATTTTTAAGAAATTAAATTATTATATTTACAGAATATTTAAATTCGATATAATATAAAATATATTTTATTAAATTAAACTACANTTAAATATTTTCATAAATCCAATTATCTATTTAAATATATTAATTATTAGAGTCAATAATCCCTCTTACCATAAAATGTTCATCAAATTTTACATATTCCTACCTTAAACTTCATTTCAATTCCAATGTTTGCAGGATACATTTTTACAATTGAACTGAAATCGTCGTACAGCTGAAATATTAAACAATTACAAATCACTATTTATTTAATCGAATATTAATTTGTGTAATTAATTAATTAGTTGTTGCTAAGTTAAAAATATAATAATTTTTATTTTAAAAATTAAAATTTTTCCACGTTACAGCACGCAAGATAATTCTGAATAGAATTATCTTGGGTGCTGTAACGTGGAAAAATAACCTATATGATTGTTTTCATCAATGCATGAGTGTCTCTCTATATATACAGTAATACCCTGACTTACGCTACTCCGACTTACGCAAACGCGGAGTTACGCGATTTTTAAATCTCGTCGATTCATCTTTTGTTTGAGCGCCACGCAACCCTTGATTACTCACTCCCCCCACACTATTGTTCGGCTTACATGTTTGGATGTGTTGCGCGGAATAGACACATAGCTACAATTTATTTTGTGTTATTTATTTCTGTGTTTGTTATATCTACGGAGACTCGAGAGACTCTACTATGTCATCCAAACGAAGTAGAACTAATTCTTCTGCATCGAACAAAAGAAGAAAAACTTTACCTTTGGAATGTAAAGTTAACATTGGGTCTGTTCGTAAAGTCGAACGAGTTAAGCGAGAATGAAGTCATTGTTATTCTTATTTCGTCAGACTTTTCGAACGATTCGTTACTAACTCGTTTGACTTTACGAACGTACCCATTATTAAAGAATTCGATACAAAAATGAAAATTTGTGAATTCGCAAAAGAGTTTGATCTAATGAAATCGACGGTCAGAACAATTATAAAAGGCAAAGAAAAAATTCTCGAAGCTGTGAAAAATGCACAATCGTTAAATTCAAGCGTCATTCGTAAACGTCACAGTATTATCGCTGAGATGTAAACAATGTTAAAATTATGGCGTAATAATCAAGTAAATGTGAAAAATTGTAAAATAATATAGGCCTAATTTGTTATACATATGTATTATCTAAGATTTTATTAAACATTTCTTTCTAAATTATTGTTTTCTTCAGTCTCCGGCCCCAATTAAAAATTATTTGTATGTATTTATATGCGAAATTATACCCCGCCTTACGCGAATTTGACTTACGCGGTTATCGCTCGGTTCCACCTATCGCGTAAGTTCGGAGTATTACTGTATAAGTTACTTTTCATATAGTTTTTGTCAATTTAAAAATATCGTAGACCAATGCTTTATTAATACAGTCGACCCCTTATAACACTGTTGATAATTCCGATTTATGTGAATTCCATGTTGTACGAGTCACTTAGATTTTACAAATACGTGTGCCGGGCTATGAACCGCTCACGTATTTGTAAAATCTAAGTGACTCGTACAACAAGGAATTCATATATCACGGAATAATCAACAGTGTTATAGGGGGGGTCGACTGTATTTAAATTCGATAAATACAAAATATATTCTATTAAATTAAATACAATATAATATATATGTAAAAATATTACTTACTTTAGAAAGAATATATTTACGAGAAATTTGTCATTGATATTATTGCTATGAAATTATATATTCTATAACAATAATATTGCCGCGCCATCTCCGGAGGAGACTAGTGTGGAGAGTGGCGAAAAAAACAGAATAATTCTAAAAAAAATAATACTAATTCGAAGAAAAAAAAATGTTATAGATGTTTTTTTTAGCGAGTCATATAACGTTTTTGTTGTTAGTGTATGTAAAAAGTATTAGTTTCGGTAAACTGTGTTCTGAATTTATATTCCGAGCCCCACAGCTCGTAACAATATCAACGGCAAATTTCTCGTAAATAAAGTCGTTTTGAAGTAAATAACATATATTAACTATTAATTCTTTATGAAATTATATTAACTTCATAAAGAATTAAAATTCGAGTAAAATTAACTTATTCACGAATCTTAATAACAATTTCATAAAAAACAGGCTCTTAATACTCACCGACATTACACAAGAAGTTACCATCCAGCATACAGAAATGATTCCAAAATCAACAAACGCAGCAAATGATACTGTCATGGTTCGAACATTTGGATCCATGTGAACAAATATAGCCGCATACGTCAGAGAGCACGAGAGATACAGAAAATGCATGTATATCAGAGGAATTAGCCAATAAAATGATTCGTTAATATTTTCGTATTCTTCCCGTAATTCTGTATGTTTTTCCATAATGATTTGCAATCGATTTTTTAAGTCGGGCATTCCAATTTTTGTCTTCTTTAATTCTTTGGATAAATTTTCAGCTCGCTTTAAGAAGACAACTCCAATCAGCCCAAAACTGACTACAACGCATACAATGTGTGCGACTAAATACAGAAGCCACATTGTTTGGAAAAATGAACAAGACACAGCTTCGAAATCGCTTTTCTTTTGTCTCTTTATCTCATTATAAAATATCAACGTCGTAGTGAAAACGATCAACACGAAGACCGAGAAGACACCCGCTAAGTATGCGACGAGGTACTTTTCCATGCCATTTGCAATTTTTCGATCTACGTCGTAACAATATCTGTTGTAATGCGCTTTGAATTTGTTTCTCTTGATGATGCTGAACTGCAGAGCGACGTAAATAGAAACAAACAGAAGGATGATAGAAGCATAAAGCGAGTGCTCTTTATAAATTTTGATTACTCGTATGCAGAACAAATCTGATTTGAAAATCTGTATAAGAAATTCGCATGGTTTCAGCCAAAGAAGTACTTCGACTGTGTTCGTGTATACTTTAAAATATTTCGACGAAGAATATTGTTCACGGTCGTTGATGCATTCGCAAGGAGAAACGAAATCAATGGCAAACACTTTTATAGCAGAAAATAGTGGACTGAATAAACGCGTTGGACAATTATCAACATCTTTGTCGTTATTGTTCATTGTTCTTCGATGTTGTAGTTAATGCAGAGATTTGATGCAATGATTTGATTGTGTGATTTAATCGAGAAGACTTTAAGCTATCTGTGCTGTTTGAAATACTTTATACTACGTAAAGTTGTTTCCTGCTATTGATTCGTTTGGTGATTATTCCGTTCTGTATTTACAAAACGAATCAAAACAGACAACCAGACATATAAACCTGCACAACGCTAGATTTACGTTTAGTGTTTAGAGTGTTTATTATTGATCTTTCTAACACTTTCTTTGTTGCACAATCGAATATTAATTACTGAAAGTATCGACTGCATTAAATTCTACGACAATAATGTTGGACAATTTATCGTTTTGGACACAGAAATGTAATATTTCCTTCACTTAAATGATTAAAGTAAATGTAATTTTAATCTACTAATGCAATCGAAATCAGCTAAAATCTGTTTATACGAATTACAGATTAATGAAACACATGTTATATATATAATGCGATACAAAGATGACTTAGTTTTATAATATAATAATATAGAGTATTCGCCTATTATCAGTAAACAATAACGTTCCTCGAATGTAATAGAATGTGCTTATTGCAACCACAAATTAATTATTATTACAGTGGGTGATCAGTTAACGAACATAATCCGTTCCAAGACTTTGTTCGCTATCCTAATTGTTCGTTAACCGATTATCGATTTACCATAGGTTTCTATGGGAATTTGATTAATTCGTTCTGAAGACCCCCCAAAAATAAAAATATATATACTTTCTTACTACGTTTATTCACATGTAATAATAAAAATACATATATACACGGGCTTGCATTTTTATTAGTGGTGTTTTTCCGTTTGTGGAGGTTAAAGAATCTGTCCAATGTCGATTGCTTTTCTGTCTTCTTCATGATTTTTCAGAAGTAATTAATAGCATTGTAATTGTAGAGATCTATAGGCCTATTAACCTCAACCTGGTTTGGATGCCATTTTAAGACCGTTGTTCTGACATTCTCCCACTTCTTCAAAAGATCTTTAATGGCAGATATCGGCATAAAATCGTATTTTCAGAAGAAAACGTAAAAGAATTGTTTCTGTCATAAATATAAAAGGCTGGAATTACAAGGGAGAGTTTCAAAGTTCGGGGGAATACTATTCGATCAGTATATACTGGGTAGAACGTCGTTGTGGACGTCTCCCGCGCTCCGAAGAGTTTCGAATTGTTGCCTGAGACAAAGGAAGACCAATCGGTATTCGTTATTTACGCGCTTCTTCTTGTGTTTGTTCAGTGAAGTGTTCGTTATCCAAACATGTGTTCGTTGTCCGATCATAAAAATCTTTCGCGAAAGTGTTCGTTATCCGATTTGTTCGTTATCCGATCTGTTCGTTAACCGATCACCCACTGTATAATTAAATTATTGTAGTAACCTAAACTCGTCTATATTATTAATAATATGAAAATGATAAGATTAACGTTTTAAGCATAACGATTGCTCAATATATATCTTATCTATAAGTCGATTGCACGAAGCTAAAGCTTAATTGTAACTGTTTATTTGAATATAACAGTAACAATAATTGGAGTTTTGATTACAATTAGTTTATTACAGTGTTTTTCAACCTGTGGGTCGCGACCCCAAATGGGTCGCAAAGCCATACATGGGGGTCGCGGGTAAAAGAAAAAGACAAGTGTTTGTAGGTCCTACTCTACAATAAAAAAATTATAATTTCAGTGAGAAGGCTGTGCCTGTTTATTTTACAGTAAAATTTGTTTTTTTATCGATATTTAAATCTCAACAGAAAGAAAATTAAATACGTAGTTTTTAAAATCACTGACATAGTTTTAATATGGCCGTGGGGGGTCGCCAGAATATTTTAACTTGTAAAGGGGTCGCGTATTCAAGAAGGTTGAAAAACACTGGTTTAATTTAATGAGTATCTTAATATGCGTATTACAGTAAATACTCTGATTCGGATGTACACAATCTTTCTGTTTTGTTTGCAAAATTTAGCTTTCTTTTGAAGTTCTGTCCTGCTCACCAGTTCTCTGGTAAGCTGGACACAACATCCTCTCAACCTTAGGACAACTTTTTAACAGAATGTCTATTTTTGCCGACAAAGTTATACAACTCGTTGTTAGATTTTTTGTATTTACTGGCGATTTGTTTTCTGTATGGTCTAACTTTATAATAATACGTAAATTTTTTTTCGCTTCTTTACTTTCTCTGTCCTTTTAATATATAACAAAAGAAAAGTACGGTGATCGGTTAAAAAATGACCTCCTAAGATTCATTTTTTGAACTCAGAGATCTTGAAACGTCGAAAAAACGAAAAAATATTCGAGAGGGTGTTTTCTGGGGACAACACGATTTTATTCACCAATTTGAAGCTTAATAATTCCTATGCTTTTCTTTCGAAAGTTCCTGAGATTTTGCAGGGAAATTTAAGGTTCATTTACACACAACAATGACGTTCCGGCACAGTGAAGTGAATTTTTGCCTGTGAGAAATCCTTGACCTAGTTTTAAACCACCGTGTCCAGACTCGCCCGTCACAGTGCTGTACAGTGACAGTGGCGCGACAGTATCATGAAAGTACATTTGACAGAAACGATATTTTCACTGACGGTAAATTTTGTTTTCCAATGGATGACGAACATTTAATTGAAATGTTCGTCATGAACACCCTGTTCTATTTGATTTATCTCACTCGAAATACATGGATATAGGGTGCAAAATGAATATTTGAAATGAAATAGGAAAGGAATTGAAGACTGGTGGTANGCATTGGTCACTCCACCTTGAACTTGGAGAATATCAGAACATGTTATAGTACATCATAGTTTACCAATGTGCTGTTTAATGCATTCTTGAATGTTTCCTTTCTCTTTCCCTCATCAAAAGACTATTGTGCTTACTCTGCACCATCTGGAATACAGCATGCTGTACATGTACCTTCAAAATACATAAAAATTTGTTATAGGAATAGAAAACAAAAATTGGTCTTCCTTCCTGCACAATCATAAAAGAGGTTGAAATACCCACATGTGAACAAAGTTTGCCAATTCTAAAAAATAATTTGTTTTAATAAGGATTTTAATTGGATTTCTTTTTCTTCTTCATCAAACATATAGTTATAATGACCAATTCTTCTTCAGAAAACTCCATGACTATTTATGGAAAGTACGAAACAAATACTACACGGTCAGGTCACTGTTGTGTGTAAATACTCATCACTTTGCCGTGTTCGACGTCACTCTCACCAAGCGTTCACTGTGCTGGCACGCCACTGTTGTGTAAATGGACCCTTATTTATTAGCAGGACTGTTCGGTTGCTATTCGAAAAAAATTGTAGACCTATAAATTTCTACTGTTGTCCGTCCGTCTTTCCTTAAACTCGAGAACAGAGTTAGATACACGACCAGCTATGGAAAGGGAAGGCAAAGGAAGCCCCGATTTAGTATACATAAACTTCCGATGCAAACCGGAATCATATTGTTTGAATTCGAATAGTTCCACCTGAAACGAGTTAGATAACCGGCAAGACTCTATTGCTAACAGGAAAAGTATGATGTACAGGGGCAAGACACTACTAATTTGAGGTGAAGAGCGTATTTTTTAAATTAAATAATATAAAATTATAATTGAAAATTGCAGCCCGACATTGTGAAAATATCAATATTTGCTCGTTAGCATTTACAATATAGTTTTTATAAAACTTATCTTTTCCCTCAAAATTATATTTTTTTATTTTTTAAAAAAACGCTTAGTTTTTTAAATATTATAACAGATAGAGCCACACGCAGTTTAAAATGTTGTTGCTGGGAAAGTTAAGCAACTCGATGCTGGATTTTTAAATATTGTTTCCAACTTTTCCATTTCAAAGTAGATAACGCATGAATAAGAAGTGTTTTAGGCATTAAAAAATGTATACGTGAAAGGTCTTATTGAAATGTAAAAGAAAATATTTACAACCGAGAAACGTATAAACGGGGTTCAACTATTTCTTTCTTTGTTTTCTCTCTCGATTTTTTGATAGAGGTAAATTGCACTTGAAGCCTTACCTTTGATAAATTAAATAAAAATAAAAACACTGACCATTTCAATATTATGTAAATTCTATGCATTACACAAATGACAATTTTTGCCTGCATATTTTCACCATTTAATCAAATTAAGCCACTTAGAATTTGGAATATCAATTCCTCAATGTGTCGAAAATTTTTACTCTCTATACTTCTCCTCTTTATGAGGGCCCAGTAGCACTACAATTTTAACTCCCTTGGTACTTTCTAATTTTTAATGTTAATGTAATTACACATAAAAAATACTTAAAACTGAAAAAAAACGAAAGAAATGCGTTAATTTTGAAGCAAAAGCTTCAAACTTTATTTTCCATTGTCTTGCCTTTCAGGGAAATTTGACACGGATGAGTCAGTGTGTTTACAGCTGGATGACCTTGAGAACAGCTGGTGTTGGATTTCCCGGGACATTCTCATAGAAGTCTCGGGAAGCGAAGGGTTTATAGTAAGGGGAATACTAGCTGGCCATATATTTTTTAATATTTTTAAAAAATTACGTTTTTTATTGCGATTTCCGACCTTCCAACTTAATTAAACGTATATATAATAAAATTAGTGATACTTTTCTTTCGTCAATGAATTCTGTTTATATAACTTAGTATTATTTCGATTCCTTGAGGTCATTTTCTCGCACGGCTTATCATCATCTTGTAACATTTTTAACATAATTTTATTGATATCAGTCTGTTGAGAGTATAATCTCTTAATAAGCATGAGCGCCCGTACTTTAGGGCAGGTGCCTTCTTGTTCATCTAGGCTGCTCTTTTCTTAATCTCCGAGGAAACCCCAAGTCCCATGTCAATTTATACCGTATTCTGTAAAAGGAACTAATAAACAATATTTCTCTATTGTTTCGCACAATTTCGACGTATGGTGACCAAAACTGAGGCCAAATTAACCCCAATTGAAACCAGTGCCAATTTGTGATGAAATTAATTTCATATTCCCGCAACGAGCTGCGTAACTTTCCCGGCTGTTGTCAGATTTTATTATAAAATATCGTTTTTATATTGTTATTAACTTAAATTTCAAATTTAAAAATTTTCAAAAACTAAAAATGTTGATTTCGGTTTTTCTCCTTTATCAAGGATGTGGAGTCGGAGTAGGAGTCAAAAAATCCGCCGACTCCGACTCCTTTTTACTTACCAACTTGTTATGTATATAAAATAGAAAAGTATTGGAATAGTGTCAAATTTGACCCTCCAAGTTTTTTTTGCAAATCCCTCAAAAAAGTCAGTAAAGGGAAAAAATTCGTAAGCGTGTGTGTGTTAGCATCTAATTTGTTTAATTTCTTTATTTTCTGTTCTGAGATATTAAACAATATCTCAGAATGGGTAAAGTTTAAGAAACGAAATGTGGCACTGTAGCTTGCGTATAAAGGGGCATTAATAATATTAAATTTTGGTTCTTAATTAAAGGTCGACAGGGTCAAGACAAAAGTGGTCATGTGTCGTATCTCTCAATGAATATTTTACTCGTTATTAGCATTCAAAATTAAAAAACAAATAAAATAAAACTCGTTTCTACCCTCAAAGTAAGCTTTTTAGCCATTTTATAATAGTACAGTAAAACCCATTAAGATGTTCTCGCCTATGATGATAGAATGTATATGGGGACACGATTTAATTCAACCACTTTGACGATTAATAACTAACTCCTGTGTTAAACCATTTAACTCCGATTCTGACCACTCTGACCACAGAAATTATTAGGCTTCAAACAGGGTGAACGGAATCATGCCCCCACACAGTCTAACATCCATACATATAGAAAAAATCTCGAATCTTTTGCATATCTCGAAATTTCAAGGTGTCCTGAGTTCAAAAATGTAAAAATTTGGAAGGGGTCATTTTTTGAGCGAGCGCTACACTTTTCTTCTGTTATATATAACAGCCGGAAAAGTAAAAATTATCGAATACATATTTATATATTACTTAGAGAAGTCTTTTAGCTTTGAAATAAAAAGTTTTTACGCCCTATCTTTATTAGAACTCTATTTATTGAATCTTTTATTCTGAGGTCACGTGATAACATCAGAATTTCCGGGTTTCTTTCGGTAACAAATCCGCCCCTGGTCGGAGTCGGAGTCGGTAGATTTTTACGCGACTCCACAGCCCTGCCCTTTATCTGCTTCATATCAGAGACAATGAACTTACACCAAAAATACTCAGAAAAAATCAAACTAATATATTTTTCTATATTAAGCAATGGTGACTTTTTATAGAATGCTTCACCACTCTTCACGCTAAAAAGACTAAAAAGTATACAATTGAAAGCTTACGATTAATAAAAATTCAACAATAATATAAACTTACAACTAAATTATTTCTTAGACGTGAAAAGAATAAAACAAATTACAAGTGTTCCATTCGTACACCATAAATTAACCATTAATAGTATTATTTGCATGTATAATTACTAAATATTGTGTAAATCCCCGTAAAGACACTTCTTTCCCATGTTATGAGAAATTTAAAAGTTATTTTTATCAATAACAAATTATAAACCATAAAGACTGCCTAAAGTTTAGTCTAATTGCTGCTTGGTGTTCTCGAATTCTAATAGGCAGCTGTCTCATTGTTTCACGTATAAAATTAATGAGATTTACACGTGCAATTTAGTTTAATTAATTAAACATTTTGTTTAACCGTCGGTAAACAATCATACGTAAAATCACGAACAAAATACGGGGAGAATTTTCTACTGTAAATAAGGTTTTCAAGGCTTTTTGCGAAACAAGTAACATCTACAACAGAATTTAGTAATAGTAATTAGTTTCGGATCTGTTGATACAATTAATGACAATAGTGGATTGCCATGAGTAAACAAGATTACTTCTCTTATATTTCCGAACACGCTGATTCTAACAGCGTTAAACAAATACAGTGAGCCTCGTACTTAGAATTTAATTAATTCCAGATAACCAGATAACCATTCGAACCATCACCAAGCGAATCCATTTTTTTATTAAAACCAACGGAAAGCGAATTAATTTATTTCCAGACTCTAAACGATACCCATTTCGATTAACTTAAAACGGCAGATATACGTATGTTTAAGGTAGAATAACACAATTAAATGCCCTAAGAATAGAAGGAAATACGAAGACAATAAGCCAAGTACATAAATATCGTATAATAAAATGATTATTATAACTACCTGTCGCACATATTCCATTTCGGCATCCTAAACATGGCTGCCAGATCAGCCTCACGTGTACTGCGGATAAATTCTTTTTTCATCTCGATCGTCCACACGACAACTTTGCTCTTAGACGTTGTTATTTCCACACACACATCTCGGATGGCATGGTTTTAAGATTAAGGTTATATTGAGCCGAATATATAAGTTTGCATGGTTTTAGTAGAAGTCGCTACGTAACGTAAAAGCTTAATTTAGTTAACATTCGTCATATCATTACTAATATGAAATCGTATTGTTTGATAGGTTATTTTAAACTTGGAGATATAGAACGTAAGGGGCGCCCAAAAGCTGTAGAGGAAGAATAGTTGCGCACCAAGAATAGAGCGAACAACGCACTAAAAACATACAAGAATGAGAAAGTACTCGGGTAGACAAAATGTGTTTACGCTACCAGCGGATTTTTTTTGTTGAGCGTGCAGATGGAACTCCGAGTGAAGTTTTGTCAAATTCACAGTTCGAAATACGAGGTATTGTATTCGTATTCGTGATCGATAGAAATGATTATACGGCGCTAAGTAAATCACACAGGTACATTTTTTATGTTAATTAAAGTTCCATTTATTTAAAAATAATTCGACAAAATATTTTTTGTTTTGCCCACAAAATCAAAACGTTTATAAAAAATGTAAACATTACAAACCAAGAAAAACACAACTTTAATTTCTTCTTTTTGTGTTCAGTAAATTCTAAATAGGAGTATTAAAATGATTTTTTAAACAAATGCGATGAATCAACCATTTCGACCCATTTTTGTTTTTTGGCATTTTGCTTCATAAAAGTCATCATTATTTAAAATTCTTATTCTTGTGACGTATAAATACATGACGAGTCAAAGTCGATCTAGAATAGAATTTTTCTGAGCAATAATTACACGAGAATGGCTTTTCTCCGGTGTGAAGACGAGTATGATTTATCATATGTTGTTTTTGTTTAAAAGTTCGTTTGCAATGTTCACAAAAGAAAGGCCTCTCCCCTGTGTGAGTTCGGAGATGTGCAATCAGATTTGATTTTTGGGTAAAGCGTTGTTTGCAATGATCACAGGCAAAGAGTTTCTCTCTGGTGTGAGTCTTGACGTGGTCAAGTAGATGACACGATTGGGTAAACTGACGATTGCAGTATTGGCAAGACAAGAGCCCTTCTCCAGTATGAATTCTTCGATGAAATTTTAACCCCCTTTCCGAAACGAACTTTTTCTCGCAACTATCACATTCGTACTTTCCATTCCTTGACTTCTGAATGTTTAAGCCTGTGATATAAAATTAAAACATTAAAACCAATTTCTAGACAGATTAAAACTGTACAAATTATCATCAAACCGTAAATAGATAAATTTAAAAAGACTATTTTGAATGTATTGTTAAAGCTTTGGATGCAGATAGAGACAGAATTTTTCCTTTTTCCAATTTCTTTAAGTAATATTTAAAGGATAAACCTACACGAAGGATACCACGATATCAAAAACACTAACAATTCACACGTATTATCAACGCGCATTAACAATATTACAAAGTCATTTATACATTTTTCTTCTGAAAACAATATAAACGGAGTGTATTTGCGAAAAAGAAAACCATTATATATAAAATTTTAAATCATCGTCGATTTTTGTCTTTTTCTTCACTTGCACGAAAGACGTTTTTTTTTGTTGATATATTCTTGTATTATTTCATAACACTAGCTTCAATTTTAGTGTTCCGTTAACAACAGAAGTTAAACGTATCGTTCAACTCTTGTTTTCCCGGAAAGAATTCTTTATTTAGTACACATAAATGCTCTTGAATGGTGAGTAATGAATCTGTAACAAAAAGACACGAATGATATCGAATACGAAAATTACGTCATATATTATTTTCTAAGTCAAATTTAATTATTTCAACATTAAACTAATAATTTTAAAAATTCTTCCTTGGATATTTCTCGCAATAGAATTACAGCTGGGTTTAAACCTGAAAATGAAACGAATGGAAATAAATATTTTAATCCAAAAATAGTAGATTTATGTTTGAAATAAATTTATAGTAGATTTACCTACGATTTTTAAAACAAGAAAATCAGGTATAAATGTATTTTACGAATAAGAAACTACGTCTCGGTTCTTCTTCTTTTCCTCACGGTTTATATGGAGATATTAGCCGTGTAGGCTCTTTCTCCGAATCGACTTACCTTTCGGTTTTCACATTTTACAGCTTTTATTGCAGAAATAAAAGTTATAAAAAACTCAACCGTTTTTTGAAAGTTGCTTTAAAATAAACATATTAGGAAGAAACTAGAAATCTACTTACAAATTTAATATATTTCAGTCAAGAAAGACAAGTAAAATACTACAATACTTGTTACCACAATCCACAGACAATAAGGATATTCGATACATCACCAAATGTTACCCGAAAAATGTATTATTATCCTCTTCTGCTTTGTAAAAATTCTTCCTGTTTTCTTTCTAGTGAGATCCTCAACGAGGTTATTTCCTTACATCAAGACTGAAAATCATGTTACTGATCCGAAGACGGAGCTAAAACGAACAGCAAGAAGACACCCAAATAACACGCTTCCTTCGATTTCTTTCTGTAAGATTTATTAGCTCATCAGAAAACAATTTTCAATTTATTCAGTAAAATAAAAACAGCATTTTTCTAATGCAAAGCTGCACTCGTCCGACTTCGACGCGATCTAACTGTCAATTTCGAAAAGAGTAGCACCATCTAATATTTAAAATTCAAAATTTTCTAATTTCTTTATTTTTTAAAAATTTGTGGGTCTAAAGTTCTAAAAATAATCTTTCATTGAAATAATGTTAAAAATGAATTCTGTCAAAACTATTACAAATTGTAGAATTCCATATAATTTAATTTATAAATTACACGGATTGGATATAGCTAACGTAATAACCATATGCTTAACGTCCTATATATAAAATGTTTTATAACTTATATAAAATAATAATAAATTTTATTATAAACCTTGTCAATATAGCCTACTTTTTCTCATTCAATAGTAAATATATGTAAATATATTACAACGACTTTCGTAAGTGTGTGCTTAAACTTAATCATAAAACGTTAACATAATAATAGCATTAATACACGTTTCATAAAAATTAGCAAAAATTATATTTAATAAATTTCGTTGTATTTAAGTTAATTCCGCCGTGAGAACTTCAATTAACCTCTTACAAGTTTCGAATCAGAAATATTTAAAACAGACGATCGACTCGACGGCGCCAAATGGTCGCCATTTTGTCCACTTCGTCGGCCTACCACAATTACCTTTTATCTTATTACTTACGAGATATTTTACGATATCGTAACTTACCATTGGAAGGTTTGGTCAATTCGGAATCAGTTGACATTCCAGTTAATGAATTCGCCCAAGAAATTTCCATAAAACTTAAAACTTTTTGATCCTTCCCACTTACTGTAAACATACCGTTTCATAATCTCGAAGACTATCGCGTCGACAATGAAGAGTTCGTCTGGATCGAAAAATAAATTTAACATAAATTCGAATAACCGAAAATTTCGTAAAATTTAAAAATATTAATTCATTTCAAAAAGTTTATAACATTAATATGCACTCAGTCCGAGCAGATTTTATATATTGGGTTTTTCTTAATTTCCATTAATAAAATTTGTTTATTCGGTTAATTTGTAATTACTCAATGCAACGTAAATATATATATAATTTACCTGGAAAATAAAAAGAATTTCACCAAAATATTTTCCATTTTTCAATTTGTATGGATAAAATATTTTGTGATATTGGAATATAGACTGAATTCCGACGTCTTGTTGTCGAGATTAATTATTATACATTTAAATTAAGTAATTCCGAAAAACATTCGCTTTGGTCCCCGTTGTTGCTCATAGCGGTGGTGACCAGACCCTAAACACAGGAAAGTTTGTCGTGGGTTCGGGCCACGATCGGACAGGCTGGCTGCTTGAAGTTTTTTCCTTGCCATTAATGACTGAATAGGAGGCCAGTTCCCCATAAAAGTTTTCCCGGAAGGCGTTATTTCCCGCGTGCGCGTATAGGCCGTTCGGATACGGCTGGCTCGTCCGTCGCATAGCGATCATAAACACATGTCTAGTCGGAGAAAAAGAGCCTACAAAATCTTTATATAAAACAACATCTGAGAAGAAGGAAAGTAACACATTCGCTTCTTACTCTGTGGGCTGAGCTTAACTCTTACTCTGGATATCCGTAGAGGACGATGGATTTAATCGTAGCATTTATGATTTAGCTAACGAGATCACGTTTGTTTTTAACCCGGGAAATCCCGCAAATTCTTAAAAAGCGATTTTTTTTTAACATTTTGCGTTTAGGTTGAGGAAATTTTGCAAATAGAAAGTATAATTAACTCATAAACTGTCAGAATGTATTTTTATTTATTAATTTTAACGGATGACGCCACACACGCAGTTTTAAATGTTGCCGGGAAAGTTATTTAACTCGTTGCTGGTTTATTTAAATTATTTTTACATTAGAAATTTATATATATCTTACTTAATTNATTTTTAAAAAATTACGTTTTTTATTGCGATTTCCGACCTTCCAACTTAATTAAACGTATATATAATAAAATTAGTGATACTTTTCTTTCGTCAATGAATTCTGTTTATATAACTTAGTATTATTTCGATTCCTTGAGGTCATTTTCTCGCACGGCTTATCATCATCTTGTAACATTTTTAACATAATTTTATTGATATCAGTCTGTTGAGAGTATAATCTCTTAATAAGCATGAGCGCCCGTACTTTAGGGCAGGTGCCTTCTTGTTCATCTAGGCTGCTCTTTTCTTAATCTCCGAGGAAAACCCAAGTCCCATGTCAATTTATACCGTATTCTGTAAAAGGAACTAATAAACAATATTTCTCTATTGTTTCGCACAATTTCGACGTATGGTGACCAAAACTGAGGCCAAATTAACCCCAATTGAAACCAGTGCCAATTTGTGATGAAATTAATTTCATATTCCCGCAACGAGCTGCGTAACTTTCCCGGCTGTTGTCAGATTTTATTATAAAATATCGTTTTTATATTGTTATTAACTTAAATTTCAAATTTAAAAATTTTCAAAAACTAAAAATGTTGATTTCGGTTTTTCTCCTTTATCAAGGATGTGGAGTCGGAGTCGGAGTCAAAAAATCCGCCGACTCCGACTCCTTTTTACTTACCAACTTGTTATGTATATAAAATAGAAAAGTATTGGAATAGTGTCAAATTTGNATGTGGAGTCGGAGTAGGAGTCAAAAAATCCGCCGACTCCGACTCCTTTTTACTTACCAACTTGTTATGTATATAAAATAGAAAAGTATTGGAATAGTGTCAAATTTGACCCTCCAAGTTTTTTTTGCAAATCCCTCAAAAAAGTCAGTAAAGGGAAAAAATTCGTAAGCGTGTGTGTGTTAGCATCTAATTTGTTTAATTTCTTTATTTTCTGTTCTGAGATATTAAACAATATCTCAGAATGGGTAAAGTTTAAGAAACGAAATGTGGCACTGTAGCTTGCGTATAAAGGGGCATTAATAATATTAAATTTTGGTTCTTAATTAAAGGTCGACAGGGTCAAGACAAAAGTGGTCATGTGTCGTATCTCTCAATGAATATTTTACTCGTTATTAGCATTCAAAATTAAAAAACAAATAAAATAAAACTCGTTTCTACCCTCAAAGTAAGCTTTTTAGCCATTTTATAATAGTACAGTAAAACCCATTAAGATGTTCTCGCCTATGATGATAGAATGTATATGGGGACACGATTTAATTCAACCACTTTGACGATTAATAACTAACTCCTGTGTTAAACCATTTAACTCCGATTCTGACCACTCTGACCACAGAAATTATTAGGCTTCAAACAGGGTGAACGGAATCATGCCCCCACACAGTCTAACATCCATACATATAGAAAAAATCTCGAATCTTTTGCATATCTCGAAATTTCAAGGTGTCCTGAGTTCAAAAATGTAAAAATTTGGAAGGGGTCATTTTTTGAGCGAGCGCTACACTTTTCTTCTGTTATATATAACAGCCGGAAAAGTAAAAATTATCGAATACATATTTATATATTACTTAGAGAAGTCTTTTAGCTTTGAAATGAAAAGTTTTTACGCCCTATCTTTATTAGAACTCTATTTATTGAATCTTTTATTCTGAGGTCACGTGATAACATCAGAATTTCCGGGTTTCTTTCGGTAACAAATCCGCCCCTGGTCGGAGTCGGAGTCGGTAGATTTTTACGCGACTCCACAGCTCTGCCCTTTATCTGCTTCATATCAGAGACAATGAACTTACACCAAAAATACTCAGAAAAAATCAAACTAATATATTTTTCTATATTAAGCAATGGTGACTTTTTATAGAATGCTTCACCACTCTTCACGCTAAAAAGACTAAAAAGTATACAATTGAAAGCTTACGATTAATAAAAATTCAACAATAATATAAACTTACAACTAAATTATTTCTTAGACGTGAAAAGAATAAAACAAATTACAAGTGTTCCATTCGTACACCATAAATTAACCATTAATAGTATTATTTGCATGTATAATTACTAAATATTGTGTAAATCCCCGTAAATACACTTCTTTCCCATGTTATGAGAAATTTAAAAGTTATTTTTATCAATAACAAATTATAAACCATAAAGACTGCCTAAAGTTTAGTCTAATTGCTGCTTGGTGTTCTCGAATTCTAATAGGCAGCTGTCTCATTGTTTCACGTATAAAATTAATGAGATTTACACGTGCAATTTAGTTTAATTAATTAAACATTTTGTTTAACCGTCGGTAAACAATCATTCGTAAAATGACGAACAAAATACGGGGAGAATTTTCTACTGTAAATAAGGTTTTCAAGGCTTTTTGCGAAACAAGTAACATCTACAACAGAATTTAGTAATTGTAATTAGTTTCGGATCTGTTGATACAATTAATGACAATAGTGGATTGCCATGAGTAAACAAGATTACTTCTCTTATATTTCCGAACACGCTGATTCTAACAGCGTTAAACAAATACAGTGAGCCTCGTACTTAGAATTTAATTAATTCCAGATAACCAGATAACCATTCGAACCATCACCAAGCGAATCCATTTTTTTATTAAAACCAACGGAAAGCGAATTAATTTATTTCCAGACTCTAAACGATACCCATTTCGATTAACTTAAAACGGCAGATATACGTATGTTTAAGGTAGAATAACACAATTAAATGCCCTAAGAATAGAAGGAAATACGAAGACAATAAGCCAAGTACATAAATATCGTATAATAAAATGATTATTATAACTACCTGTCGCACATATTCCATTTCGGCATCCTAAACATGGCTGCCAGATCAGCCTCACGTGTACTGCGGATAAATTCTTTTTTCATCTCGATCGTCCACACGACAACTTTGCTCTTAGACGTTGTTATTTCCACACACACATCTCGGATGGCATGGTTTTAAGATTAAGGTTATATTGAGCCGAATATATAAGTTTGCATGGTTTTAGTAGAAGTCGCTACGTAACGTAAAAGCTTAATTTAGTTAACATTCGTCATATCATTACTAATATGAAATCGTATTGTTTGATAGGTTATTTTAAACTTGGAGATATAGAACGTAAGGGGCGCCCAAAAGCTGTAGAGGAAGAATAGTTGCGCACCAAGAATAGAGCGAACAACGCACTAAAAACATACAAGAATGAGAAAGTACTCGGGTAGACAAAATGTGTTTACGCTACCAGCGGATTTTTTTTGTTGAGCGTGCAGATGGAACTCCGAGTGAAGTTTTGTCAAATTCACAGTTCGAAATACGAGGTATTGTATTCGTATTCGTGATCGATAGAAATGATTATACGGCGCTAAGTAAATCACACAGGTACATTTTTTATGTTAATTAAAGTTCCATTTATTTAAAAATAATTCGACAAAATATTTTTTGTTTTGCCCACAAAATCAAAACGTTTATAAAAAATGTAAACATTACAAACCAAGAAAAACACGACTTTAATTTCTTCTTTTTGTGTTCAGTAAATTCTAAATAGGAGTATTAAAATGATTTTTTAAACAAATGCGATGAATCAACCATTTCGACCCATTTTTGTTTTTTGGCATTTTGCTTCATAAAAGTCATCATTATTTAAAATTCTTATTCTTGTGACGTATAAATACATGACGAGTCAAAGTCGATCTAGAATAGAATTTTTCTGAGCAATAATTACACGAGAATGGCTTTTCTCCGGTGTGAAGACGAGTATGATTTATCATATGTTGTTTTTGTTTAAAAGTTCGTTTGCAATGTTCACAAAAGAAAGGCCTCTCCCCTGTGTGAGTTCGGAGATGTGCAATCAGATTTGATTTTTGGGTAAAGCGTTGTTTGCAATGATCACAGGCAAAGAGTTTCTCTCCGGTGTGAGTCTTGACGTGGTCAAGTAGATGACCCGATTGGGTAAACTGACGATTGCAGTATTGGCAAGACAAGAGCCCTTCTCCAGTATGAATTCTTCGATGAAATTTTAACCCCCTTTCCGAAACGAACTTTTTCTCGCAACTATCACATTCGTACTTTCCATTCCTTGACTTCTGAATGTTTAAGCCTGTGATATAAAATTAAAACATTAAAACCAATTTCTAGACAGATTAAAACTGTACAAATTATCATCAAACCGTAAATAGATAAATTTAAAAAGACTATTTTGAATGTATTGTTAAAGCTTTGGATGCAGATAGAGACAGAATTTTTCCTTTTTCCAATTTCTTTAAGTAATATTTAAAGGATAAACCTACACGAAGGATACCACGATATCAAAAACACTAACAATTCACACGTATTATCAACGCGCATTAACAATATTACAAAGTCATTTATACATTTTTCTTCTGAAAACAATATAAACGGAGTGTATTTGCGAAAAAACCATTATATATATAATTTTAAATCATCGTCGATTTTTGTCTTTTTCTTCACTTGCACGAAAGACGTTTTTTTTTGTTGATATATTCTTGTATTATTTCATAACACTAGCTTCAATTTTAGTGTTCCGTTAACAACAGAAGTTAAACGTATCGTTCAACTCTTGTTTTCCCGGAAAGAATTCTTTATTTAGTACACATAAATGCTCTTGAATGGTGAGTAATGAATCTGTAACAAAAAGACACGAATGATATCGAATACGAAAATTACGTCATATATTATTTTCTAAGTGAAATTTAATTATTTCAACATTAAACTAATAATTTTAAAAATTCTTCCTTGGATATTTCTCGCAATAGAATTACAGCTGGGTTTAAACCTGAAAATGAAACGAATGGAAATAAATATTTTAATCCAAAAATAGTAGATTTATGTTTGAAATAAATTTATAGTAGATTTACCTACGATTTTTAAAACAAGAAAATCAGGTATAAATGTATTTTACGAATAAGAAACTACGTCTCGGTTCTTCTTCTTTTCCTCACGGTTTATATGGAGATATTAGCCGTGTAGGCTCTTTCTCCGAATCGACTTACCTTTCGGTTTTCACATTTTACAGCTTTTATTGCAGAAATAAAAGTTATAAAAAACTCAACCGTTTTTTGAAAGTTGCTTTAAAATAAACATATTAGGAAGAAACTAGAAATCTACTTACAAATTTAATATATTTCAGTCAAGAAAGACAAGTAAAATACTACAATACTTGTTACCACAATCCACAGACAATAAGGATATTCGATACATCACCAAATGTTACCCGAAAAATGTATTATTATCCTCTTCTGCTTTGTAAAAATTCTTCCTGTTTTCTTTCTAGTGAGATCCTCAACGAGGTTATTTCCTTACATCAAGACTGAAAATCATGTTACTGATCCGAAGACGGAGCTAAAACGAACAGCAAGAAGACACCCAAATAACACGCTTCCTTCGATTTCTTTCTGTAAGATTTATTAGCTCATCAGAAAACAATTTTCAATTTATTCAGTAAAATAAAAACAGCATTTTTCTAATGCAAAGCTGCACTCGTCCGACTTCGACGCGATCTAACTGTCAATTTCGAAAAGAGTAGCACCATCTAATATTTAAAATTCAAAATTTTCTAATTTCTTTATTTTTTAAAAATTTGTGGGTCTAAAGTTCTAAAAATAATCTTTCATTGAAATAATGTTAAAAATGAATTCTGTCAAAACTATTACAAATTGTAGAATTCCATATAATTTAATTTATAAATTACACGGATTGGATATAGCTAACGTAATAACCATATGCTTAACGTCCTATATATAAAATGTTTTATAACTTATATAAAATAATAATAAATTTTATTATAAACCTTGTCAATATAGCCTACTTTTTCTCATTCAATAGTAAATATATGTAAATATATTACAACGACTTTCGTAAGTGTGTGCTTAAACTTAATCATAAAACGTTAACATAATAATAGCATTAATACACGTTTCATAAAAATTAGCAAAAATTATATTTAATAAATTTCGTTGTATTTAAGTTAATTCCGCCGTGAGAACTTCAATTAACCTCTTACAAGTTTCGAATCAGAAATATTTAAAACAGACGATCGACTCGACGGCGCCAAATGGTCGCCATTTTGTCCACTTCGTCGGCCTACCACAATTACCTTTTATCTTATTACTTACGAGATATTTTACGATATCGTAACTTACCATTGGAAGGTTTGGTCAATTCGGAATCAGTTGACATTCCAGTTAATGAATTCGCCCAAGAAATTTCCATAAAACTTAAAACTTTTTGATCCTTCCCACTTACTGTAAACATACCGTTTCATAATCTCGAAGACTATCGCGTCGACAATGAAGAGTTCGTCTGGATCGAAAAATAAATTTAACATAAATTCGAATAACCGAAAATTTCGTAAAATTTAAAAATATTAATTCATTTCAAAAAGTTTATAACATTAATATGCACTCAGTCCGAGCAGATTTTATATATTGGGTTTTTCTTAATTTCCATTAATAAAATTTGTTTATTCGGTTAATTTGTAATTACTCAATGCAACGTAAATATATATATAATTTACCTGGAAAATAAAAAGAATTTCACCAAAATATTTTCCATTTTTCAATTTGTATGGATAAAATATTTTGTGATATTGGAATATAGACTGAATTCCGACGTCTTGTTGTCGAGATTAATTATTATACATTTAAATTAAGTAATTCCGAAAAACATTCGCTTTGGTCCCCGTTGTTGCTCATAGCGGTGGTGACCAGACCCTAAACACAGGAAAGTTTGTCGTGGGTTCGGGCCACGATCGGACAGGCTGGCTGCTTGAAGTTTTTTCCTTGCCATTAATGACTGAATAGGAGGCCAGTTCCCCATAAAAGTTTTCCCGGAAGGCGTTATTTCCCGCGTGCGCGTATAGGCCGTTCGGATACGGCTGGCTCGTCCGTCGCATAGCGATCATAAACACATGTCTAGTCGGAGAAAAAGAGCCTACAAAATCTTTATATAAAACAACATCTGAGAAGAAGGAAAGTAACACATTCGCTTCTTACTCTGTGGGCTGAGCTTAACTCTTACTCTGGATATCCGTAGAGGACGATGGATTTAATCGTAGCATTTATGATTTAGCTAACGAGATCACGTTTGTTTTTAACCCGGGAAATCCCGCAAATTCTTAAAAAGCGATTTTTTTTTAACATTTTGCGTTTAGGTTGAGGAAATTTTGCAAATAGAAAGTATAATTAACTCATAAACTGTCAGAATGTATTTTTATTTATTAATTTTAACGGATGACGCCACACACGCAGTTTTAAATGTTGCCGGGAAAGTTATTTAACTCGTTGCTGGTTTATTTAAATTATTTTTACATTAGAAATTTATATATATCTTACTTAATTCAGATTAAATTAAGACAATACGAATATTTTCATAGTAAATACTAGTTTTATTTTCTCAATACCCGTTTCTTTCTTTTGCAGAATGGATAATTATAAATAATTAAAAAAATAACACACCTTAAAAGTTTAAATTGAGCTTTAAAAATAGCTGTCAAGCATAAGAAGTTTAGAGGAAAAGGGTTTACTTCTATAAAAAATAAATCATTTCTCTGCCATGATTATATCTATCTTTCATCTGTGTCATCACCATCCCAAGACTCGTCCTTCCACTTCCATTAAATTCAAGCTTATAGAACAACGATGGTGTGATGTCAATCGTCGGCAAAGCTTCGATAAAAAACAAAAACAGTGTTTTTCGATTTTAAGCACGTTTAAACAATAGCGTAACACACGCTATAGTTTAAACGTCTATAAATATAAACAAAGCTACTTATATTATACAGACATTTACACTGTGTTTGAATCAGTGTTCTACTGCTAACAAATTTTCACCACAAATAGCAAATGTATGTACTACAATCGGAAAATCATTTCAAAGTTAACCTTAAAGAAAAGACAAGAAGACACCCAAATA
>NW_019384724.1:166314-188180 GCF_000671375.1 Centruroides sculpturatus
ACTAAGGGTGCGACTATGCAGACGCGAGCGAGCGAATTTTCCGAGTGAGCGAGAATATGTGGCGAGAAGAGACGAGACGCGATAAATATCAAAACCTGTCAGATATGTGCGAGAACCAGAAATTCGCTCTCGCCAGCGTTATTTCTCGCTTCTCGTTTGTGCATGGTTTTCCTTTGCGAAAACTAAATCGCTCGCAACCTCTCGCTCGCTCTAAATTCGCGTCTGCATAGTCGCACCCTAACTGTGTACCAAATTTCACCTCTTTATATGTTAAGCGGTTTGCTCTGGGCGATGATGAATCAGTCAGTGACTCAGTCAGGACAAGTAATTTTATATATTTAGATCATTTCTTAAATTAATAGGACTTTATACTTGTGTTTAAAAATTTGACACAATAATGAGAGTTAGTTCAGAAAAACAATTTTTTTATTATATCACCCGTAGTAGAAATTTTTTTCTGTACACTTACACGTGTTTCGGACCAACATGCCCCTCATCAGCATTATTACTACAAACCACTAAAAAACAATAATTAAATAAAGAAGATATTGTGTATGAAGTATATAATAAATTCCCGATAATAAAATACTTCTTTAAAAAACTTACAATAAAAACCTTTTCTAATACTGTTTACAATTGGATTATATTTCCAAAAATATTAATTACAAATTTACATGATTTTATTTTTTTGTATAAACAAAATAAAATAAACCATTAATTTTTTAAAAAAAACTTACAATACCAACCAATAATTTTTAACTTACATCGAGGTTCTATTCACCACTAGCTAACTACCTCAAGATAAGGTGAGTTTTTCAACCACTCATACTCTTTGCTTTTTGTAAACGTCATCGAATATAGTGTCCCAGGATTGATGAATTATTCTTCCTTAATTGTTATTCTTAAGACTCAACCGAGAGAATTGTAATGCCTCGTGTAGCGTGTGAAGGGACAAAAAATAAACTAAGTATCATCAATGTATGTACAGTCAAAAGGAAATATTTCTCTACAAACGTTATTTATTCTGTTTCTTTGTGTTTATATGTTAATATAATTGTTTTTAGTAATTATTAGACCCTTTCTTTTTAATTTCTATTGTATTTAAGCTATATTTATTTAGCACCCATCATTATTACAGTGTTCTGCAACAGAATAATTTGCATAATTACCTTTTATAGCGCGTATGTGTTATTTTATTTTTGTTACTAATGTCCGTTTCGTTTCACCTATGTAAGTTTCAGCTAGATCACAATTACAATTAAATGAATACACTATTTCTTTTTCTTGCATTAAATTAAGTTTTTTGTCAGACCTGTGATATATATATCGTTTAAATAAATTATTTTTTCTGGTATTAGATCAAAATATATTAAAATAAAAAGTTAATCTAATACTAGAAAAATATAATGTATTTTAGTTATGTAATTACAGTACAGTTTAAATTTTTTTATTGTGTAATTATTTTAGTTTTTTATATCGTTTTCAATTTTCGTTTTTTTATCTAGAAGGTTGAAACTTCTATCATGGTACCCTCACTTTTGACGGTAGAACTTTTTTGATTATAAGATCCAGTATATACAATAAATGAAATTAAATAAAAGCCGTGATTTTGTCTAAGCTGTGAAACGAACTTTAATTATAGATTCATTAATGAGTAAAGATATTAACTAAAGAAAATTTTCAACGTTAAATAAGGCTTTTAAAAACTTTTTCCAGTTTATGTGCAATTATGCAATTCATAACTTTATTAAAACTGTTAGAAAATGTACTCTTTTTCACCAGTTTTTCTAATTCAGTTCACTGAAATTCAAACACTTATTCTAACAATAAACGAATTCTTCGTACATAATAGAAATGTTATCGCCTTAAATAAATGACACGTACTTAAACAAATAAAAATACAATAACTATATTACCTTTTAATCAATGAAATTTGTATTTATTCTAAAAACTATCGTTTTCTCGGTAGATAAAATCAATTGTTTTATGCACAAAATAAAAGTTACAAAACAAATAGAACTTTAGAAAGTTCTTGTTTCATGTTCAATAAAATACGAGTATTACATATTTTTCGAAGAAATGTACTAAAATCATTTCCGTAAAAGTCATTATTCATTACTATTATGATATTTATTAATATGATACTTTAAAGAAGATTTAAAACGAAATTTTTGTGAGCAATGATTACACGAGAATGGCTTCTCCCCTGTGTGAGTTCGGAGATGTGCAATCAGATTTGATTTTTGTGTAAAGCGTTGTTTGCAATGATCACAAACAAAGAGTTTGTCTCTGGTGTGAGTCTTGACGTGGTCAACTAGATGACACGTTTGGGTGAACTGACGATTGCAGTATTTGCAAGACAAGAGCCCTTCTCCAGTATGAATTCTTCGATGACATTTTAACCCCTTTTCCGAAACGAATTCTTTCTCGCAACTGCCACATCGATACTTCCCATTTCTTGACTTCTGATTGTTTAAACCTGTAAAATATGATAAGAGCATTAAAACCCTTCAATTTATTGCTAATCGAATATGTAAATATATAAAATTAATCGCTGATTTTAAAGGATTGTTAAAGTGTGTGCGCAGATAAAAGGAAATCTTTTTTTTTCTAACAAGTTTTTTTAAACTAACGTTTAAACCTTGCAACTATCTGGACCACATCACATCAAACAATAGATCATACATAAACTGCTTACATTAGTATTTGTGAATATTTCCAAACAGTATAAACATACTACCACAAATTAAAGTAATTTATACATTTATCTCAAAACAATTTATACGAAGTGTATTTTAACAAATAACATATTTGGAAATTATTTAAAATATCTTCATTTCATTTTCTCTTCGTTTGCTTGACATATATTCTTCCTTTTTTCATATTCTTGTATAATTTCTTATCACACTCTTCAATTTAGTCTTTTGTAAACAGAAGTTGAACGCATTCCTCGACTCATCCTTTTTCCTGGAAACAATTTTTTATTTGTTAATCTTCTTTCTATTAATTGATAGTAAATCTAAAAATAAAGTTTTGAATGAAATCAGATACGAGAATGACGTCATACATTATTTTATAAAACAGGTTAAATAATTTTAGAAATTCTTTCTTGGACACGTCACGCCACAAAATTAAAGCTGTGTGGATTCAAGATCTGGAAAATAAAGGATTTTAAGTTTATTTTCTTAAACAGGAATACGTATACGTGTGAAATGCATTAATTAATTATTAATAGGATATTTAAAATAGTTTTATCCGCTATGTTCGGAAACAAGTAGATCAGATAATACTGTGTCTTACGAAGATTCTTTACTTTTATTTTTATACTAGCTGCAAGGACCCGCTTCGCTAAGTTTTTATTTGTGGGTAAAAAGTAACGATAGTGAAGATGAAGATAACTCCGTTATAGCCAATCTTACCGGTTTTCACAGAATGCAAGAATTAGGTCCCACGTTTCCAGACTAATTAGAAACCTGGTCCCGATTCTATTTCTGAACGTCTCCTGTTTACGTCCAGTCAAACGAACTATTTTTAACGTTTCTGGAACGTTTACAATCGTTCTATAATCGAACTAATTTTCGAAATTTAATTCGAATATTGTTCGAATTCGAACATAAAATTCGAAATACAAAATCACTTTCAGCCCCATATCTCCCGCACCCTTATAGCTATCGAGACACATCCACCATAGTGCACGAATGCAGACTTAAGGCTACTACTACATACAAACACCATTCATGTGCGATGTGTAGTTTTGGCGAAAAAGTAAAATATAAGGACACGCGTCCATTTTTATATATACACATATAGATATAGATTTCACAGCTTTGATTGAAGAATTTGAAATTTTAAAAACAACCACTTCTAACCTTTTTTCAAATTCTGGTTTTGAGAACGCGTGAGAAAAAAATAAAAGATTTACTTAGGTTTGTCTACATTAAGCCAAAAAACTTTATACAACAAAAAAACGTAAAACACTCTCAATACTCGTTAGCACACTCCACAAACCGAACTCTAAGGCTATTCGATATATCAATAAATATTACCTGAGAAATCGTCTTCAGCTACTTGGGAAATTTTTTTTTCTAACGTAATCGTCAACGAGATTTTCTTCAGATCAGCACTATAAAAGATTACTTTACTTTCTTGAATGTAGAAATAAGTGACGACGATCAAAGGAATGATAAAAAGAACTGACCCATTTCTGCACGAGAATTCCACGAACTTCCGTTCACTTCGTCGTAGGGAAGAAAGTACAATAGAATCGTCACTCTGTCTTCACATACGCGAAGAATTGTGAGGTATCAACAGAGTGTAAAATAAAACTATCCTCGACGTTTCTCGACACGAACGACAACGAAAAGACGTCAGTAGTAACGAGCGAAGTGTTGCGTGTTAAAGCTATTTATTGTCGTTTCCACTTCTATTTTTAGTTCAGACAGAACCGAAGACGGCGGCGGAAAAACAAATAGACACGATAAATTTACTATAAATAAATATTTTGGAATGTAATATACAGTGCCGGTGGTTAATTTTTCGACCTGGCGACGGTTATTATCATAATTATAAAATATTTACTAATCGTTTATTTATCAAAAACATTTTATTTATATTAAATTACAGTAGAGCGTCGATTATCCGAGTCAATTGGGGACTGCGGTTGTTCGGAAAATCGATATTTCGGAAATCAATTATGTACGAAAAAATACATTAATCTAAATATATAAAATTGCTTGTCCTGACTTACTGAATGAATGACTCACTGATTCATCATCGCCCAGAGAAAACCGCTTAACCTAAAAAGGTGAAATTTGGTAGACAGTTAGAATACGTCATGGAAATGGACACTAAGAAGGGATTTTTCAAAATTTCCCCGCGTGGGAAGAGGGGGAGGATATAGTCTTCATTGAGTACTTAAGTGTATTAAATTAATAACATTTCAGACATTGTTATAAATATTTTTATCTATTTCGATTTTAAAAATGTTCGAACCATTTTAAATTCGAATTTGTTATTACATATTGGTTCGATTATAGAACGATTGTAAACGTTTTATAAATTTTGTGTTTCATGTTCAATAAGATCTAAAATACGAGTATTACATATTTTTCGAAGAAATGTACTAAAATCATTTCCATAAAATTCATTATTCTTTAATATTATGATGTTTAATAATATGATACTTCAAAGCAAATTTTAAATGAAATTTTTGTGAGCAATGATTGCACGAGAATGGTTTCTCTCCGCTGTGAAGACGAAAATGTTCTGTCAGATGATGTTTTTGCGAAAAACTTCGATTGCAAAAGTCGCAAGAGAATGGCTTCTCTCCCGTGTGAGTTCGGAGATGTACAGTCAGATTTCCTTTTTGTGTAAAACGTTGTTTGCAATGATTACAGACAAAGAGTTTCTCTCCAGTGTGAATCCTTCGATGATATTTTAATCCTTTCTTCGAAAGGAATTCTTTCTCGCAACTGCCACATTGATACTTCCCATTTCTTGACTTCTGATAGTTTAAACCTATAAAATATGATAAGAGCATTAAAACCAAAACTTTCAATTTATCGCTAGTCGAATATGTAAATATCTAAATTTAATTGCTGATTTTAAAAGATTGTTAAAGTGTGTGTGCAGATAAAAGGAAAATTCTTTTTTCTAACAAGTTTCTTTAAACTAACTGGACCACACAACATCACACAATACATCATACAAACTGCTTACACCAGTATTTGCGAATATCTCCAAGCAGTATAAACATACTATCACAAATCAATGTAATTTATACATTTATCTCAAAACAATTTATATAAAGTGTATTTTAAAATATAACATATTTGAAAATTATTTAAAATATCTTCATTTCATTTTCTCTTCAATTGCTTGATACATGTTTTTCCTTTTTTTCATATTCTTGTATAATTTCTTATCACTGTCTTCAATTTAGTCTTTTGTAAACAGAAGTTAAACGCATTCCTGGACTCATCCTTTTTCCTGGAGACAATTCTCCATTTGTTCTCTTCTCTTTATTAGTTGATAGTGAATCTGAAAATAAACTTTTGAATGAAATCAGATACGATAATGATGTCATACATTATTTTATAAAACAAATTAAATAATTTTAGAAATTCTTTCATAGACACGTAACGCCGCAAANAATACCCGTTTCTTTCTTTTGCAGAATGGATAATTATAAATAATTAAAAAAATAACACACCTTAAAAGTTTAAATTGAGCTTTAAAAATAGCTGTCAAGCATAAGAAGTTTAGAGGAAAAGGGTTTACTTCTATAAAAAATAAATCATTTCTCTGCCATGATTATATCTATCTTTCATCTGTGTCATCACCATCCCAAGACTCGTCCTTCCACTTCCATTAAATTCAAGCTTATAGAACAACGATGGTGTGATGTCAATCGTCGGCAAAGCTTCGATAAAAAACAAAAACAGTGTTTTTCGATTTTAAGCACGTTTAAACAATAGCGTAACACACGCTATAGTTTAAACGTCTATAAATATAAACAAAGCTACTTATATTATACAGACATTTACACTGTGTTTGAATCAGTGTTCTACTGCTAACAAATTTTCACCACAAATAGCAAATGTATGTACTACAATCGGAAAATCATTTCAAAGTTAACCTTAAAGAAAAGAAAAAGNCTAACTGTGTACCAAATTTCACCTCTTTATATGTTAAGCGGTTTGCTCTGGGCGATGATGAATCAGTCAGTGACTCAGTCAGGACAAGTAATTTTATATATTTAGATCATTTCTTAAATTAATAGGACTTTATACTTGTGTTTAAAAATTTGACACAATAATGAGAGTTAGTTCAGAAAAACAATTTTTTTATTATATCACCCGTAGTAGAAATTTTTTTCTGTACACTTACACGTGTTTCGGACCAACATGCCCCTCATCAGCATTATTACTACAAACCACTAAAAAACAATAATTAAATAAAGAAGATATTGTGTATGAAGTATATAATAAATTCCCGATAATAAAATACTTCTTTAAAAAACTTACAATAAAAACCTTTTCTAATACTGTTTACAATTGGATTATATTTCCAAAAATATTAATTACAAATTTACATGATTTTATTTTTTTGTATAAACAAAATAAAATAAACCATTAATTTTTTAAAAAAACTTACAATACCAACCAATAATTTTTAACTTACATCGAGGTTCTATTCACCACTAGCTAACTACCTCAAGATAAGGTGAGTTTTTCAACCACTCATACTCTTTGCTTTTTGTAAACGTCATCGAATATAGTGTCCCAGGATTGATGAATTATTCTTCCTTAATTGTTATTCTTAAGACTCAACCGAGAGAATTGTAATGCCTCGTGTAGCGTGTGAAGGGACAAAAAATAAACTAAGTATCATCAATGTATGTACAGTCAAAAGGAAATATTTCTCTACAAACGTTATTTATTCTGTTTCTTTGTGTTTATATGTTAATATAATTGTTTTTAGTAATTATTAGACCCTTTCTTTTTAATTTCTATTGTATTTAAGCTATATTTATTTAGCACCCATCATTATTACAGTGTTCTGCAACAGAATAATTTGCATAATTACCTTTTATAGCGCGTATGTGTTATTTTATTTTTGTTACTAATGTCCGTTTCGTTTCACCTATGTAAGTTTCAGCTAGATCACAATTACAATTAAATGAATACACTATTTCTTTTTCTTGCATTAAATTAAGTTTTTTGTCAGACCTGTGATATATATATCGTTTAAATAAATTATTTTTTCTGGTATTAGATCAAAATATATTAAAATAAAAAGTTAATCTAATACTAGAAAAATATAATGTATTTTAGTTATGTAATTACAGTACAGTTTAAATTTTTTTATTGTGTAATTATTTTAGTTTTTTATATCGTTTTCAATTTTCGTTTTTTTATCTAGAAGGTTGAAACTTCTATCATGGTACCCTCACTTTTGACGGTAGAACTTTTTTGATTATAAGATCCAGTATATACAATAAATGAAATTAAATAAAAGCCGTGATTTTGTCTAAGCTGTGAAACGAACTTTAATTATAGATTCATTAATGAGTAAAGATATTAACTAAAGAAAATTTTCAACGTTAAATAAGGCTTTTAAAAACTTTTTCCAGTTTATGTGCAATTATGCAATTCATAACTTTATTAAAACTGTTAGAAAATGTACTCTTTTTCACCAGTTTTTCTAATTCAGTTCACTGAAATTCAAACACTTATTCTAACAATAAACGAATTCTTCGTACATAATAGAAATGTTATCGCCTTAAATAAATGACACGTACTTAAACAAATAAAAATACAATAACTATATTACCTTTTAATCAATGAAATTTGTATTTATTCTAAAAACTATCGTTTTCTCGGTAGATAAAATCAATTGTTTTATGCACAAAATAAAAGTTACAAAACAAATAGAACTTTAGAAAGTTCTTGTTTCATGTTCAATAAAATACGAGTATTACATATTTTTCGAAGAAATGTACTAAAATCATTTCCGTAAAAGTCATTATTCATTACTATTATGATATTTATTAATATGATACTTTAAAGAAGATTTAAAACGAAATTTTTGTGAGCAATGATTACACGAGAATGGCTTCTCCCCTGTGTGAGTTCGGAGATGTGCAATCAGATTTGATTTTTGTGTAAAGCGTTGTTTGCAATGATCACAAACAAAGAGTTTGTCTCTGGTGTGAGTCTTGACGTGGTCAACTAGATGACACGTTTGGGTGAACTGACGATTGCAGTATTTGCAAGACAAGAGCCCTTCTCCAGTATGAATTCTTCGATGACATTTTAACCCCTTTTCCGAAACGAATTCTTTCTCGCAACTGCCACATCGATACTTCCCATTTCTTGACTTCTGATTGTTTAAACCTGTAAAATATGATAAGAGCATTAAAACCCTTCAATTTATTGCTAATCGAATATGTAAATATATAAAATTAATCGCTGATTTTAAAGGATTGTTAAAGTGTGTGCGCAGATAAAAGGAAATCTTTTTTTTTCTAACAAGTTTTTTTAAACTAACGTTTAAACCTTGCAACTATCTGGACCACATCACATCAAACAATAGATCATACATAAACTGCTTACATTAGTATTTGTGAATATTTCCAAACAGTATAAACATACTACCACAAATTAAAGTAATTTATACATTTATCTCAAAACAATTTATACGAAGTGTATTTTAACAAATAACATATTTGGAAATTATTTAAAATATCTTCATTTCATTTTCTCTTCATTTGCTTGACATATATTCTTCCTTTTTTCATATTCTTGTATAATTTCTTATCACACTCTTCAATTTAGTCTTTTGTAAACAGAAGTTGAACGCATTCCTCGACTCATCCTTTTTCCTGGAAACAATTTTTTATTTGTTAATCTTCTTTCTATTAATTGATAGTAAATCTAAAAATAAAGTTTTGAATGAAATCAGATACGAGAATGACGTCATACATTATTTTATAAAACAGGTTAAATAATTTTAGAAATTCTTTCTTGGACACGTCACGCCACAAAATTAAAGCTGTGTGGATTCAAGATCTGGAAAATAAAGGATTTTAAGTTTATTTTCTTAAACAGGAATACGTATACGTGTGAAATGCATTAATTAATTATTAATAGGATATTTAAAATAGTTTTATCCGCTATGTTCGGAAACAAGTAGATCAGATAATACTGTGTCTTACGAAGATTCTTTACTTTTATTTTTATACTAGCTGCAAGGACCCGCTTCGCTAAGTTTTTATTTGTGGGTAAAAAGTAACGATAGTGAAGATGAAGATAACTCCGTTATAGCCAATCTTACCGGTTTTCACAGAATGCAAGAATTAGGTCCCACGTTTCCAGACTAATTAGAAACCTGGTCCCGATTCTATTTCTGAACGTCTCCTGTTTACGTCCAGTCAAACGAACTATTTTTAACGTTTCTGGAACGTTTACAATCGTTCTATAATCGAACTAATTTTCGAAATTTAATTCGAATATTGTTCGAATTCGAACATAAAATTCGAAATACAAAATCACTTTCAGCCCCATATCTCCCGCACCCTTATAGCTATCGAGACACATCCACCATAGTGCACGAATGCAGACTTAAGGCTACTACTACATACAAACACCATTCATGTGCGATGTGTAGTTTTGGCGAAAAAGTAAAATATAAGGACACGCGTCCATTTTTATATATACACATATAGATATAGATTTCACAGCTTTGATTGAAGAATTTGAAATTTTAAAAACAACCACTTCTAACCTTTTTTCAAATTCTGGTTTTGAGAACGCGTGAGAAAAAAATAAAAGATTTACTTAGGTTTGTCTACATTAAGCCAAAAAACTTTATACAACAAAAAAACGTAAAACACTCTCAATACTCGTTAGCACACTCCACAAACCGAACTCTAAGGCTATTCGATATATCAATAAATATTACCTGAGAAATCGTCTTCAGCTACTTGGGAAATTTTTTTTTCTAACGTAATCGTCAACGAGATTTTCTTCAGATCAGCACTATAAAAGATTACTTTACTTTCTTGAATGTAGAAATAAGTGACGACGATCAAAGGAATGATAAAAAGAACTGACCCATTTCTGCACGAGAATTCCACGAACTTCCGTTCACTTCGTCGTAGGGAAGAAAGTACAATAGAATCGTCACTCTGTCTTCACATACGCGAAGAATTGTGAGGTATCAACAGAGTGTAAAATAAAACTATCCTCGACGTTTCTCGACACGAACGACAACGAAAAGACGTCAGTAGTAACGAGCGAAGTGTTGCGTGTTAAAGCTATTTATTGTCGTTTCCACTTCTATTTTTAGTTCAGACAGAACCGAAGACGGCGGCGGAAAAACAAATAGACACGATAAATTTACTATAAATAAATATTTTGGAATGTAATATACAGTGCCGGTGGTTAATTTTTCCACCTGGCGACGGTTATTATCATAATAATAAAATATTTACTAATCGTTTATTTATCAAAAACATTTTATTTATATTAAATTACAGTAGAGCGTCGATTATCCGAGTCAATTGGGGACTGCGGTTGTTCGGAAAATCGATATTTCGGAAATCAATTATGTACGAAAAAATACATTAATCTAAATATATAAAATTGCTTGTCCTGACTTACTGAATGAATGACTCACTGATTCATCATCGCCCAGAGAAAACCACTTAACCTAAAAAGGTGAAATTTGGTAGACAGTTAGAATACGTCATGGAAACGGACACTAAGAAGGGATTTTTCAAAATTTCCCCGCGTGGGAAGAGGGGGAGGATATAGTCTTCATTGAGTACTTAAGTGTATTAAATTAATAACATTTCAGACATTGTTATAAATATTTTTATCTATTTCGATTTTAAAAATGTTCGAACCATTTTAAATTCGAATTTGTTATTACATATTGGTTCGATTATAGAACGATTGTAAACGTTTTATAAATTTTGTGTTTCATGTTCAATAAGATCTAAAATACGAGTATTACATATTTTTCGAAGAAATGTACTAAAATCATTTCCATAAAATTCATTATTCTTTAATATTATGATGTTTAATAATATGATACTTCAAAGCAAATTTTAAATGAAATTTTTGTGAGCAATGATTGCACGAGAATGGTTTCTCTCCGCTGTGAAGACGAAAATGTTCTGTCAGATGATGTTTTTGCGAAAAACTTCGATTGCAAAAGTCGCAAGAGAATGGCTTCTCTCCCGTGTGAGTTCGGAGATGTACAGTCAGATTTCCTTTTTGTGTAAAACGTTGTTTGCAATGATTACAGACAAAGAGTTTCTCTCCAGTGTGAATCCTTCGATGATATTTTAATCCTTTCTTCGAAAGGAATTCTTTCTCGCAACTGCCACATTGATACTTCCCATTTCTTGACTTCTGATAGTTTAAACCTATAAAATATGATAAGAGCATTAAAACCAAAACTTTCAATTTATCGCTAGTCGAATATGTAAATATCTAAATTTAATTGCTGATTTTAAAAGATTGTTAAAGTGTGTGTGCAGATAAAAGGAAAATTCTTTTTTCTAACAAGTTTCTTTAAACTAACTGGACCACACAACATCAAACAATACATCATACAAACTGCTTACACCAGTATTTGCGAATATCTCCAAGCAGTATAAACATACTATCACAAATCAATGTAATTTATACATTTATCTCAAAACAATTTATATAAAGTGTATTTTAAAATATAACATATTTGAAAATTATTTAAAATATCTTCATTTCATTTTCTCTTCAATTGCTTGATACATGTTTTTCCTTTTTTTCATATTCTTGTATAATTTCTTATCACTGTCTTCAATTTAGTCTTTTGTAAACAGAAGTTAAACGCATTCCTGGACTCATCCTTTTTCCTGGAGACAATTCTCCATTTGTTCTCTTCTCTTTATTAGTTGATAGTGAATCTGAAAATAAACTTTTGAATGAAATCAGATACGATAATGATGTCATACATTATTTTATAAAACAAATTAAATAATTTTAGAAATTCTTTCATAGACACGTAACGCCGCAAAATTAAAGCTGGGTTCAAGATCTGAAAAACAAACCATTTTAAGTTAATTCTTTTTAAAATAGGAATACGTATACATGTAAAATGCATTAATTAATTATTAATAGGATATTTAAAATAGATTTATCAGCTATGTTTAGAAAGAAGTAGATCAGATAATACTGTATTTTACGAAGATTCTTTCCTTTTATTTTCATATTTCACAGCTTTGATTGAAGAATTTGAAATTTTAAAAACAACTATTTCTAACCTTTTTCTAATTATTGTGGTTTTAACAATGCGTAAGAAAAAATGAAAGATATACTTACGTTTGTTTACAATAAGTCTAGAAACTTCATTCAACAGAAAAACGTAAAGCACTTCCAATACTTGTTAGCACATTCCACAAACCAAACTCTAGGGCCATTCGATATATCAAGAAATGTTACCTGAGAAATCGTCTTCATCTTCTTAGGAAATCTTCTTCCTTTTTTTTTCTTTCTAATGTAATCGTCAACGAGATTTCCTTCAGATCAGCACTATAAATAATTACTTTAATTTCTTGAATGTTGCAATAAAAGTGACGATGATCAAAGGAACGATAAAAGACTAACCTATTTCTGCATGAGAATTCATACGATTCCTTTCACTTTGTCGTACCGAAAAAAGAACAACAGAATCATCACTCTGTCTTCACGTACGCAAAAAAATTGAGAGGTATCAACAGAGTGTAAAATAAACCTATCCTCGACGTCAGTAGTAACGAGCGAAATGTTGGGTGTTAAAGCTAATTATTGTCGTTTCCTGTTCTCTTTTCATTTCTGACGAAAGCGAAGACGACGGCAGAAATACAAATACACACGATTCTTTCTGAAACATTTTAACTTCTTTCCTGATGAGTCTAATCTATTCAATAATGAAAATGAAAATACAGTTTACCGCTTCTGTATCTCAATGGGCATTCGTTTATTTTCTCTGTAAATGAACTGTCAATTTTGTGGAAAAAATAAATGACACCATCTAATATTTAAATACCAATGGTTTTCATCTCTGTATTTTTTCGAAATTTACAATTAACATTCGAAAAATAATATTTTATTCGCATTTTATTGAAAAGGGATGAATACTTTTAAACTACAGGTAACCCCCGTATAACACGGCACTTCTATAGCACGGGTTCACTCTAACACGATTCGGGAATTGGGTAAAACCCTCGTACAACATGAAATGTAATAAAGGGTGCGTTGTTTTATACCTCCGCGTAACTCCGCGCGAGCATTGTAATTGTTTTCGTGGCTACTTTGAATGATCTTTCAATAAATAATCCATTTAATGGTTAAATTTTACAACTGGGACTCTTCTTTTGCCTCTAAAAGCTCATTTTATAATTATAGATTTCTCCATCACGATACTATTGATAGTGCGGGAGCCGCCATCTTTCTTCCACCATCATTACTAAATGCCTAAAAATAGCAGCGCACTCCCGTTGCAGAGCGACCACTATTAACGAACGCACCCAAAAACTGTTACCAACTGATGATGCTTATGTTGAGATCATCATACAGGATGAATAATCCTGTGGTAAAATATTTACTTAAATAATAAGTATTTTACCTATGAAAGAAATGAATAATAAATCCGATTTAAATTAGGATTTAACAGCATGTTTTTTTTATTTTTGGAACCTAACCCCCCTTTTTGCACTAGTTCTGTGTTTCGTATAACACGGATTCGCATAACACGGCAATTTTTTTGGAACGTAACTCCCGTGTTATACGGGGGTTACCTGTATATTTAAAATTATTAATAATGAAAGGTGATTTATTGTGACACGGTCACAATGCCGAGCTGCAGTTTATAATCATATTAATAATTTATTTCATTTAAAATACATGCTCACCTGCAATTAGCAGAGTCTTGCCCCCGTACGTGATTCTTTTCTTTTAACAATAGAGTCGTGCAGATCATCTATAACTGCTTTCGGAAGAAAACTTTTCAATCGAAATAGCGTGACTTCCGCTTTGCAGCGGAATTTTATGTACAGGTAATCCTTAGAGGCATCCTCCTGCCTCTATAGATTCCATATCTGGTCTCGTCTTTCATCTAACTCCGTTCTGGATAATAAGAAAGAATTGACGGACGACAGTTGGTATTTATAGGTCTTCAATTCTTTTCATATTGCAGGTTAATAACTTTATACTGAAATATGCGGAAGTCATTAAAATAATCTGTAAAATAAGAATTTAGTTAAGAAAGCATTCTGCATTTAAACCCGTTATGAATTTTTATAAATTTTTGGAAATATTTCTGTAACCGTATGGAAGTATTCTCTATTGCAACAACAACAAACATGTTTAATTTTCTTTTAATCAATAATTAAAACAGCGCGCGAAAAACTGATTATAAAGTTTTACCTTTGAATGGCTGAGAACTTTTCTTCTATTTTTCCTCGGAACAATTGCCCACTCCAAAAATAAATTAATAACACAAAATATATCTCGTCTTCTTTCTTGTCGCTCTTTTAACGATTGGGATGTAACGGAACATTTTTCAAATTTGAATAATCCCAGTGGTGCCGTCTGTAATTCCAGTTGTAAAAAATTTCCATTTTTGCCGATATTTTTAACGTAAAATTAAACCTGAAATATCCAATAATATTTTACTTCAATAGAATTTACTAGGAATAATATCTCATTAAAACTTCACTCTAAATAAATATTTTGGAATGTAATACAGTAGACCCCCCTATAACGCTTAGATACGTTCCACGCTAACCGAAAATTACGTTGTAGGAACGATTAAATACATGAGCCAATCGCAGCCCGATAGGTGGGAACTTTACGGACTAAGGCTGTTTGAAAGGTTTTCTTCTATAAAATTAACCGATTCTAGACTAATTCCACTCAACATTTCCAAAATACGTATAATTTTTTGGGAATAATCTGTATAAACTATGCTATAAACAAAAAATTATAGGATTACTTACCGAGTGTGTACCGTTCGACTACGCCGTTGCTTAAAGCTGGTTTTCATCGCGGAACAGCACACTAAACGACGGCCGCAATTTCTGATAACGAATTTTTGGCAGAAAAATAACTTGACCTTTGGAGACATCATTAATATAAATAATTTTTATGGCCGTTGAATAAGAAGTGTTTCTTTCACAAGAAATGTATAAAATTAGTGCTGTATTAGACTTACGGTACCTAATTTACATACTGTACAGACGATAATAAACTCAACTTACTAGCCTAAAATCTCCGTAGCGTGTTGCCAGGCGGCAGAAAGCATATATATAATTATAATAAAGTTACAATAAATTAAGTTAATATATAATTATATATACAGTACCTAATTTATATATAATTAATATATAATTATATGTACAGTACCTAATTTATATATAATTTATATATAATACTAAACAGACGATAGCAAACTCAATTTAGCCGCTCCGTAGCGTGGCGCAGGGTCGGAGGAAAGTAGTTCGGCTGCTCATCCACTATTGGTCCAGACTCTATCAATCTTCTCGCGAAACGACGTTATAAGAGGTACGTTATACGAAAGTTTCTACAATTTTTTCGCTACGTTATAGGAATTGTCGTTATAGGAACGTACGTTATAGGGGGGGGGTCGACTGTATATAAATCACTAATCATTTATTTTTCAAAAACATTTATATTAAATTATTAGACAATTAATTATTTTAAAAATTTATGCTATGTGAGATTTGTAATATTACATATAATAAATGATTACTTCTTTTTTTGGGCGCTGAAACACAAAATTTGTGCTACTATTTAAACGCTTGGAGTTTTCTCATCTTTATTCAGTTGATACGAGTATTACTACACGTTTCGAGCTCACACTGCCTTTCATCAATCAACTAAACATTAAAAAGAATATACAAAAAATTTAAAAAATAAATAAATATATAATCTAACAGGAAGACAATCTATACAGGAGTACAACTGAATATATAATTTCATTTTTTGAAAAACTTACCATTAGATTTCCTACAGGCTTGAAGGCTTAAACTTATTTAAAAGAAATGCAGTTTCCTATACCTGCCCAAATAAATATTTTTTATAAATTTTTAAAAAAAAAATTAAATTTAACATTATAATCTTTAGATCTATAAAACTTACTTTAAGTATTACTGTTACACTACTTTTATCGATTAGATTTAGAACACACTACGGCGCACTTTTTTCGACAATAAAATCAAAGGAGGTTTCACCAACGATATAAAATTTACATACATTTAGTTTAGAGACAGGTAATTAATACATAGGTACACCAACTATATCCACAAACATATTAAAGGTACATTACCTGAGAAGCAAGTTCCAAATTACAATATACACCTCCAACCGTGAATCTTGCTTTTGCATAGACATGACTTAAAGCAGCACGAACAAGTAGACTTTAATCTACTTATAATTTACAAATTAGGTTTACATACCCTACAGAAATAACATTTTTCTCGGCTTTACGTAAAATATTTTATTTCGCTACTATTTCAACTACTGCAATGCGGTTTGGGAGCCGCCGGGGAGATCGGAAGTCGTAGGTGCTCTTCCTTTCTGGCAACAGGTCGGTGACCTATTTTATTATCAAGGATGGCGTAACGTTCTGTTACGCTTTACGCGAGTGGAGGAGAGTCAGAGAGGGTCGACGATAAAAAGTTGACACAGTCGACTAAAGACTCCATTTATAAGAATTTAATTGAATCAACTAACGAAAATAAAAGTTACAAGTTTATTCATACACTATCCTTCTAATTCGCGGAGGAGAGAGAGAGTTTACAATAATACTGTAGTTTCTTACTTCTTGGGGAATTCTCAAGGGATATCCCTTTAATTCTAATCTCACTCGTGGCAGAAGTTTTACGGCTTTTAAGGGTAGTACAGTCCGGTGACGGAGAAGATCCACTTTCAATTTCGACACTCAGTTTACTCTGCCGAACGTTTAACGACTCCCCTGAGGGAGAAGGATAATTGGCTTTTATACCTTCGTGGTGGGAAAATATATCACGAGATCGTTTGTTGACAGTTAAAGTTGCTGTTAAAATGACAACAAAATGACGAATTCGGCCGTTAAGTAAACTATTCGTAGTTAGAATGAGTATGTTTGGAAAGGAAGGGTTACCCTCAATTATTTCGCTTTTAATCTAGATTGCAATTTTTCATATTTAGGTGCTAATTTAATATTAATTTTGCGCATTTATTTATCAATTTTCTTCATATAAACCTTTAATGTAAGGAAAACTAAATAACAGGGACTTTTTTTAAATGTTTCATATTTTTATCGTTTATTTTATTTTCCAACTACTAATATAAATAAACATATAAATGAGTTAAAAAGGAAATTTATGCTTGACGGTTATCGGAAAAAAATAACTAGTAATTAATATAATTAGTATATTAGTAGGTTTTTTGGGTGTATCCTTACCTACGGACTGACCCTTTTTCTCTTATAAAATACGGCTGGTTTTTGGGATTGCGAGATTGAGCTAACAGTAGCAGATTGACATATTTGTAGGGCTCTAGGCTCCTACATCTGAGCGACATACTATTAATTGGGCCACTTTAAATATAATTTCGACTATCTTTATATTTTATGAAACCTATGTGACATTTTCACTGGACACGTGCTATTTACCTGCAGTTCAATTAAATTCATATTATTAATTATCAATTAACGAAAATAGAGTTTTGTATACGAAGTGGTATTTTGTTTTCTTAACTCTTTCTATCTCACCAAACTCTTGACTTTTAAAGTGAAAAAATAGTGTCAATACACGGGAGTTATTTTTTAAAGTGGATAAACACATTCGTGTCCTCCACACATACACACTGTAACTCTCACAAATACAGAAAACATTCTTTTAAGCACGATTCACGGTAGTAATAAAGTACTTATGTTAGGAGTTTTGTCTGTTTGTGCGATTTCCACGCGCTTCGGCAATGACATTTGTTATCTTATGTTCCGTCGAACCATTCGATTCAAACTGAAAATTACGCTTATAACTTAAGCCTAAACTCGATTAGCTAGAAGTTCTCAACGTTAGGTGTATTATAAACGACTCAACTGACCAGATAATATAATATGAATAATTCTTTATTAATATCACTAAACACTTCTATATCCAGCTGCTTCCCTCTAGCTACTCTAGCTCCGTTTTTTCCACGCCCTCCTCTTTTCGTCTCACCACCTCGGCACCTAAACGATTCCATTTCGTTTATTTAAATCTTCAACATATATTACATAAGGCTTTGAAGTCTCCTGTGTTATATTCCGTTCAATCTGTTCATTAAGCATGTCCACACGCATATACAAAAAGGAACTGAACATTTTCGTTAACGATCACTGTAAGCTGTAGTAAAATCTACCCGGTTTGCATGTTTTATTAAATTAAATTTTATAATAAATTTATATAAAAAAACATTTGATTCGCTTTTGTGAAGCGTGCTATCAGATAGACTTCACCAGCCTTGTTTTTGTTTCACGACGTTTCAAGTCCTGGTGAATCCAAAAATATGAAAATGTTAAGGGATTATTAATAGAAAGATCGCTATACATTTTCTCTGTTCCACATAACAGCCGGGAAAAACATCTCAATGTTTATTCTGCATTTATTTAATATAATCGTTTATTTTATTTATGTAAACAAAAGTGCTTCTGTGTACATAGTGTTATATTCATAATACAGTGCATTATGTTCATTTCGAGCGGTAACATTTGAAAATCATTTGTTTTTCCAAAGAAAACCAAAAAGTATTTCGAACGGAAAACTTGTGTTCGATTTGTTAGAACCAAATGAAAAAGATTACGTAAGAATTTTTAAAGGTCAGGGGTAAGTAATACAAAAAACCTTCAAATATGTATAATTAATTCGTGTACTTTTAGCTGTTTTTCACATATCGGTCGAATTAATAAAGAACAAATGTTATCACTGGCAAAAGGTTGCTGGAACTATGGAATCATAGAAAATGAATTGAATCGCGTTTTTGGCTTCTACCACGAGCAGAATCGACCCGACAGAGATGTATACATAAAAGTATTTTGGGAAAATATAGAACCAAGTAACGAAATTTCAATTTCAACAATTATTTGCAATATATATCAATTAATACTTGTATTTAATGTATTCTAATTCATTTGCAGATAAGAGATGGAATTTCCTTAAGTTACCGCCAAATCAAATTAGAATATTAAATGAATTTGATTATAATTCCGTTATGCTATATGGAGAAAGATACTTCTCAATGGACGGGCGCAGCAAAATTATGGAAACATTAAAACAGGGTGTGAGCCTCATTGATGTCAGCAGTAAACCAGGGTTGAGCAAGTGATATCTCTCGTATAAATACTTTATATAACTGTAGTAATTATAAGTAAAAATGATTTATATAAATTCTACTCTGTAGTTATCTAAAATATATATTTATCTTCGTTTATATCTTATAATTATCCAACATTATTTTATGCTGTGATTTCTTTAAATCATTTATTTATATTGATAAAAGTTTAATGATTTCGTATTAAATATATTTAAATTTTAAAAAGTCTTTAAACGTATAGTTCAAGACTTCCCTCAGCGACAGTTTGATGGAAATTTGATGGACATCCATTATTGTAATAGACTTTAACCCTTTATTGTTATTTTCTGTGTTCATTTGTTATGTTTTTGTGCTGTACTTAACTATTATACGCAATATATCTTATAATATAATCGAAATGATTAATAATAATAATAATAATAATAATAACAAAGAGGTTGCGGCCGAAGTTTTCATCTGTCAAACGTGAACGTCGAACGTCGAGCGCGGCTTACAAGATTGCGGCACTCGAGTTCGACGTTCACGTTTGAGAGATGAAAACTTCGGCCGCAACCTCTCTAATAAGCGCAGAGCTGAAACGGCTAGGAATTGAAAGCTGAAATTTGGTACACACTTAGGGTACGTCAGTGTTTCTCAACGGGGGCGATATCGCCCCCATATGGGCGTTTTTCCATATTCAGGGGGCGATTAGTAACAATTTATATTTTGGGGGGCGAAAAACAATTTTCTGGGCGATATAGTAAAACATTGTATTAAGAATAATTAGATATTTTATTCGTTACATCGTACAATAATTAAACAAATAACATTATACTAGTCACTAGTCTATTCAACGCAGTACGAATTTGGAGTTAGTCTCTGCCCTCGGCATCGGTATTTTGTAGTGAAGGGGGCAATACTACGTAACGGCTTTACTGAACGGGGCGACGATTCGTTACAGGTTGAGAAACACTTGGGTACGTCATACGAATGCACACTAAAAAGGGTTTTCGGAAATTTTTCCCCGCGGAGAAAGTGATAAGGTTAGAAATTTCAGCAACGAGTTGCTTAACTTTTCCAGCAATATTTGATAGCACGAACTGTTATGATATGTTAGTAAAAAGAAGTTTTCTATTTTTAACTATTATAAAATGGCTAAAAGGTTAATTTTGAAGGTAGGGGTGGGTTTTATAGAAAGTTTTAAATGCTAATAATCAATATAATCGTCATTTAAGTTTGACCCTACTCGAGATATAACACACGACCACCTTTATTTTCTCAAAAGCGCGAGTTTAAACCATTTAAATTTAATTGCATCAATCCCACTAATAAACAAACCTACTCGCGAAATTTGAGAAATTTTCGACAAAAAACACAGGGGTTATTAAGCTTCAAAGAGGGTGAACGAAACGTGCCACACACATACTAACACCGAACAAACAGAAATTACTCCCGACTTTTATATAACGGCCGGAAAATTCTTTAGTTTTCACAGTATTCTTGTTATTATCAATATATTAACATAAATAAAAACGTAAAGCGTTAATAAATAGGAAAATTATAAAAATTGATAGAAGGTGTAAGTAAAAATAATTTTTAAACGTTAACACCTCCAACGCTAATATATTTAGCTGCATAATATCTGTGAAAACTGAAAAATATTTTAGCAAAACCTTGAGATGCTGCACCAAAGAAGACGTTTACGTTCATGAAATATCGAGGTAGTTTGTTATATCCAAACCATAAGTTTTGCCAATTGATGTACTGGACAAAAAGCAAAGTATGTGTACAGTTAACAAAACCAAACATTGGTATTTATTATTCAACTAGCTGCAAGGACCCGCTTTGCTGGGTTTTTATTTGTATGTAATATAGTTTTTTTTTTATATATATATAAAAGACTGTTTTTCTAAGTAATCTAGAATCTAGCTGCAAGGACCCGCTTCGCTGGGCAAAAAGTAACGATAGTGAAGATTAAGATAATTACATTATAGCTAA
>NW_019384724.1:190387-202858 GCF_000671375.1 Centruroides sculpturatus
CGAAAAAACATTTATTATATTTGAAACTAAATCAGTATACATAAAAATATATAATTTTTTGAGTCCATTTCTTTTTATCCTTTTTACAGACCAACTCAGAAGTAACAGCAAATTAGTTTGAAGATATAAAAAAATCTTCTTAAAACATTATATATAGATTATTAAAAAACTAACACAAAGTTCAAAATGATCAAAACGCCGACCTTTTATTTTATGATCTGGCGCTTTCCCAATAAAACAATAATAAAAAAATTTTCACAATATCTACAGTGAATAGAAAAATAGAAGGATTCATTCGTTCTGCTATACTTTGGAAGCGTTAGTGATCAATAACGAAGTCATGTTTCACATCACGTGATTCTTCTCTTTAAAAACACAATTAATACCCGAAATGCATTTCCACCTTCAATAAAGCCTGTATCAATAACTGTTCCTTGTGTGATATGTTACTGAAAAAAAAAAAACAAATAACTTTTTAATTTTTTAAAATTACAAGTTTAGATTAAAATATTACAAAAGCTTATATTATAAAGACACTTACCTTAAAAGGGCCTTTTACATATACAGCTAAGACAGAACTTTCCCGAAACTAGTAATCCGGGGGTAAAGATTCGCAACTGCAACTTGAAAATGGTGCAGTCGAGCCGCCATGTCCGAATATTTGGCTTTAAAAAGATATCCAGCCAAAATATCCGACCGTGTGTGCTTCTTTCCGGAATGTTTCAGCGAATCACACGTTTTTAAACGATTTGAAAACCGTTTAAACTTTCAAATTATAAATAAAATTAAACTTTAAATTTATTTTGTTTGTGGCGATGACGGGACATTTTGCTTTTAATATATATACAGATAAAACTTATTTAAAATAATAATATAAAAACTAAAACTGTGTGAATTCTAAAATGTCTCTTTTGTCGCATCACTAATATACCTCAAAGGACGTGACAAGGTTATAAATTTTAAACGTTTCTCGTCATAGCTGTAGGAATGTAAATATAGTTAACTTAATAGATTGTCTGTCATTTGATTTTTAAAGACCACGGAAATTTTCCAAAATTTACAACCTTTCAGTTACTTTTGTTGAATTGGAAAAATTTCTGTATTTATTACATATAATATTATCAAGAAATCAGTCTCCATTGTTCTCAGCTAGAGAATGGTTAAGTTTTTGTTTAAGTAAAATTCCTACCCTTGCATCAAGGTTTTATTTTCCTAATTTCTTAATTATTTAACTACTACTTAAGTAGAAATAAGTTGAAACCGTTTACAGGGTGAGTCAAAATTATGTGAACACTATTTGAGAGAAAGCATTTACTCAAAGTTTGCGTTATACAGAGTCTCAACCAGATCACCAGCACGATTAATGCACTCAAACCAACGTTCAACAGTACAATTTAGTGCCAGAACACCTTTTATTCTGTCCTTTCGTTCTTCGAGATCTCTCCACAAAATTAAGATGTTTCATTAATAATGTTTAATTAAAAATTAAGATTGTTCACATAATTTTGACTCACCCTGTACTTTGTACTTGAATATTTGTAGCCATGGGATTTAAAACAAAGTCACTCGCTGTCTGACTTAATAACGCCCTTTGCCTGAGACCGACCGATCGAACTTCGTGACACGGTGCTACTCAAACTGTGGTCCGCGGACCAGAGATGATCCGTCTTATCTATGTGAAATTAAATGAAAAAAACACAAAAACTGGGTGAATGAACACTGCTCTAACTGGTGTTGCATCTATTGTTTTAAAGTCTTTATGTAGTAGCCAATCGATCCCACTTCTTACATATAAATTATTGTTACATAACTTTACATTTTTAAACTTAAAGGATTAGTTAGGCTATATAAAACATATATGTTTATAAATTTAGATAATAAATTTATAAACATTTAATCTGAATTTTAAAATAATTTAATTCTGTTCTCTTTTTAAGAAGATAATCTCGAAAAATAAATCGTCGTTGTTAAATCTTAACTCGTGAATTTCGTTATGGAATATTACGGTGTTACGGAAGCGTAACTCGAACAAAGTTCGGGTTGCCCCCCTCCGAGAAATAGTCACGTGTTAGCAATAAAGGCTAATTCTGCTAATTCCGAACTCGTTTCTACATTCTGGCTAGAAGCGCGCTGTCCGACGCAACAACGGATATTTGTAAGAGTGGTTTCAACGTGGGCTCAGATAGTTCCGTTTTAGTATCCATTATGTGGTTTTATGAATGAAAAATGACAAGTTTTGAAAGCGCACGTCAATATATATATACATACCCACATGGTGGTGTAATTGGTAAGTGTCGTCTCGAGTTTTTTTTTTGTAACTACTAAAACGGTATTGGAAGGCTTTTTTAATATTTTTTCTCTAAAAACGCATATTTTAAAATTATAGATTTCGTCATCACGATGCTGTCTATATTACGGACGTCGCCATATTTTTCTTTCTCTGTCCGTTGTTCGCAATGTCTACGAACGATCGCTATTAACGAACGCACTACTCTATCACGCACGTGACGCAAGGTATAGTTGTCCGGAAACGCGTCAGAGCTGTAGTCACGTGACCGCCTCGCCCCGTCGTCACCGCTCACGTGACTGGATGACGTTTACCGAGGTGACGTGACACAAATTGTAAGCGTCCGCCGTCAAACGTGCTACTCCGCGATGTGAACGAGGTTAAACAATGGCGGCTTCCAACGTGTACAGTACAGTCGGTAAGTAATCCGATGAGTTTTCGCTTATAGCTGTTATTATACGCGTCGCTCCCAAATATTTCTATGTATTTAGGACACGTCTACTAGAGGAGGTGTCTTAAGAGAGCAAAATCAGAAAAAAGGGCCCATGAACTAAGGATAAACTTTACAATAATGCTTTCATACCTGTTGGAAAATATCAGTGGGATATTCCTCTGTAATATCGTCCCAAAAGTGGTTCTGCGGTGTAGCACAAAATTCTACGGTTGGTGTAGTAAAGTAAAGTCCGGCGGTGGAGAAAAACAATATCCGGCTTCGTCGCTGTGTCTCCTCTGACGAACGACTAGCGACTCCCTTGAGGGGGAGGGAGAAGCGGCTTTTATAACTTCATGCTGGGAAAATTCGTCATGTGATCAACTATTGTGAGAGTCAAGGTTGTTTTAGAAGGTGTGGAGGTTAAAGTTGTTTTCGGGACCACAACAAAATGACGAATTCGGACTTTAATTGTAAACTTTACAGTGTTTCAGCGGGGAGAATATGTGTGTTTGGACTGGAAGAGTTATAAAGTTCCCACGAACTCTAAAGTTCGTTTCTCTAGGCACTGGATTCATTCATTTAAAAAATCAGATTAAAATTTGAATTTTACATCATTCTTTGCTTTCTTTAAATTGTACTTAGTGCAATTTTAAAATTGTGTGGTTGGCTGACGTTGCGGTTACAGGTATAGTTACAAAAAGATTCGATTTTATTCTCTCTCTCTCTCTCTCTGTCTTTAGACATCAATTAATAACAAAGTTTATAATTTTGTAGTTAACAGTCACGACGGTTTAGGTAAATGGGTTGAGATTAGAAACGGGATTTTCTTAGGTTGCTTGCTGATTGGCTGAGCGGAAGTTCTTGTTGACCTGTTGTGAGAGTAGGTCAAAGTTCTTTGTGTTGGGGCTGTTGTCGAAATTGGTATAAGTTTACAAAATACACTCCAATTTTTTCCTCTTAATTATATTTACAATAGACACATACAGGTTATACATGTCAAAAACACATCGAATATATGATAGCAAACGCATTTAAAAAACGCTATAAACAAAAAATTGTAGGACTACTTACCGACTGTGCACCGCTATCGCTTAAGTTTGTTTTCGTCGTGGAGATGCACATTGAATGGCGGACGCGCACACAGCGTTTCACGTGACCTGGCTTCCACGTCAGCCGCTCACGTGACTATAGCTGTGACGCGTTTCCGGACAACTTTTTCTTGTGACGGAAGAATTCGTTCTGTTTGCATTATACCTCGCAGGCGTCACGTAATACAGCAAAGACACCCTACGGTGCGCACATTAATAGCGGCGTGGCGACCCGCGTGGACACCCTTGCGGATCAGTTTGACGAACTTTGTTTAGTTACGCTTCTATAACACCGTAACATTCTATAACGAAATTCACCAGTTAAGATTCCTTTTATTTAATTGCTGAAACTGTCCAATTTCATAATCCGTCGAGATTGTAGCGGTGGAACCATTATTTTGGGTATTACAGCCGTTTTTCGACCGCCGGCAGATAACCGTTACAAAGGTCAACTTTTAATTTCGATTCGTTATTTCTAGGTTTTGGTTTTATTTACAATATTTTGCTTATTACCGCTTTTTCTAGTGTAATTTCCGATCCTAATTCCGTCGTCGATTTTACGGTGGGCCTATTTTTCGGTTATTTATAACTGTCCGTGGTTTTGTGCCTCGCGGGCCGATTGCGGGCTTTCTGCGTTGTTGTGCATGCCGTTATTTGGGTGGATTGTTTATGATATATTACGGTATAAGGTGTGTAATTTTGGGGTCGATTGCTGTATTAGTTTAGGAGTTATTTTCGATTTTCTTCATGAACGGTCGTTTAGGTCAATGACCTACTCTATTTGAACCTAACCTGTTAGTTGTTTTAACCGCTTTTTCTCTGGTTCTAATTGCCCGATCTGGGCCAGTTTTTTAATTCTTGGAGGGGATCGGTTTGAGGTGTCAGACACCTATTTTTCATTAGATTTGGCCCATATTTTTGCCAGATATCGTGTCGATCCTTTTTGCGTTTCGGGTATCGCTGACGGGCCTCCTTTTTGCTGGACCTTTTTGTAAGTTTGGAGTTCTATTCGGTATATTATTTCCTAACTAGGCTATAAATTTCATACACCTATCTCTGATTGTTTTCAAATTATCGATCTTTATCGTCGGGAGTATCGGTCGTAAGATACAATCTACTCTAATTCACCCTAATCCGGTTCGTTCGAATCGCTACTAGCAGAGTCGGTAGATTAACTGGTCTCTCGACTAATACTTCAAACTTAGCTAGAGACAATATTTGCCGCTAGTTGTCTCCACTGTTGGCAGAAGAGCGTTGTTCTTGCTATGTATATACTGATATCAGTGTTTTCGACCTATAATAATTGTTTTTTTTTAGCTACATAAAAATGCTAACGTGCTCTGCGCCAGGATGCAAGGCAGGATATAAGTTATCGAACGAGAAGAGACATTTCTTCCGTGTTCCTAGCGATAAGATTGAGGAGTGGATGCGATGCATATCACGAGACGACAAGATGTTAACAAGTAAATGTTACGTTTGTGACATACATTTTGCGAGTAGATTTATTTTAAAAACCTACTCCCATGTTATAAATGGAGAGAAAGTAGAAATTCCACGAGATCGAGAAACTGAATTTTAGTCTTAAATTGAGATACCTAAATAAGGGGACGGCGAAATTTTCCTTTTCCCGGGCGGCTGACATCCGCGCTACGCCACTGACATTATATATTGGATTGTTTCAAATACCAGGCTGAATATTTAATCCTACTTGGTACATACAAGACTTACACTTTCGCAATTAGACTTTGCTGGACTTCGAAGACTCCTCAAACTTCTATTAAGTCTTATAAAAAGTAATACAGTTAATGTACTTAACACTTAGATATCAAACTATATACTGAATTTATTCCTACATACTTATTCACAGAAGGTTTCTTGAAATATCGAGAAAAGACCACAACGGACATGAAGCACAGTTCTTCTTTAGTATCAACACTAAACAACTCAACCAAACTTCACAGAGTTTAATGGTGTTATTCTTTTATGGTGATTTGCATAACAATGCGTTCTTATTCAGAATTTCTCAGATTTCTTCCAAAAAATTTTTCTCTAAAAAATTTCCAAAAGAACCCAGGTACTACTTTAAACTTAGATATTAAACTATATACTGAATTTATCCTTACGTACTTCTTTACAGAAGGTTTCCTTAAATATCGAGAAAATCCTATAATGGACATGCAGCACTGTTCTTCTTTAATATCAGCACTAAGTAACTCAACTAAACTTCAGTCTTTCTAATTTTATTCTTTTAACTCTTAACATTTAATGGCGTTTTCCTTTTATGATGATTCGCATAACAATGCGTTCTTATTTATAACATTTGTGAAGTAAGATTCTTAACTATTTTTCAGATTTCTTCCAAAGAACACTTCAAAAAAATCTTCGAAAATCCTTAAATAATTTTTTTTATTTATTTCTCAAAAACTTTTCGTATTCCCCAAAAATTTCTCTTTTCAAAAATCTCCTACAGTATTTTCAGACAATTCTCGTTGATCTTTAAACTTAAGTTTTTATTTATACAATTTTTATTTTTTAAAATTTTTATGCTCTCTTTAAATTTTCTGCTATAAGTTTCTTTTTCTTTATGTAGTATGTTTACATTATTTTGGTCAATATTACAGTTATTTAACAAAAGCTGAAATAAACGAATGAGTTATGCCAAGTGTTGATTGTTACGCTACATTACGGCTGTAAAAAATTTTTTAAAATAACACGCATTCCTACTTAAATAAAAAGAAGTTCAAATTTCAGAATTCTCGAATTATGTTACAGCGAAAGCAAAAAGTGTGTTGAACGAGGGATATCAACAATTTTCAAAGCATGTTAGAACGAAACCGTCTTCTAGAAACGCAGTATTGCACGAGAAATAAGTGTATTTTAATAGCAAATTGTTAAAGGTTTACGTTGTCNAATTCGAACAAAACATTCGAAATATAAAGCCACTTTCAACCACTTTCAAGCCCATATCTCCCGCACCTTTATAGCTATCGAGACGCAACCACCCCTATGCACAAATGGAGACTTGGGGCTACTACCACATACAAACACCATGTGCGATGTGTAGTTTTTGCAGAAAAGTGAAATATAGGGACACACACGTCCATTTATATATATATATATATGACATGTGAACAGCTTTCTCGCATCCTATCATCAATGTAACAAAACACTGATTTATTATATCCATTATCTATATCTATATATATAGATATAGATAATGGATATAATAAATCAGTGTTTTTCATAATAAATCAAGTCATACTTGACCTCCACATTTTGCACTTTTTTGTTACTGTCGGTTGCTATTTTTCACTGGAAAGATTAATTAATCAATCATTTATTTCATCAGTTGTAAGTAAAAAAAAAAACACAGAAATTTTATCAGCGCAAATAATGATGATTATTATTATGTATAATAAATTGACATAATAGTGTGAGCCGCCGGGGAGGTCGGAAGTCGTCAACGTTTCTCCTTTCCGGCAACAGGTCGTGACCTATTCTTTTGTTCAGGATGGCGGTTACGTTCGGTTACGCGCAACGCGGGTGGAGCAGAGTCAGAGAGGTTCGACGGTAAGACGTGGACAACAGTCCAGTAAAAACACCATTCGTAACAAAACAAAGGTTTATTAAAGTCAACTAAAGTAAAAATTTACAACTCTAACTACGTTAAATTCCTTTCTAACACTATCCTTCTAATGCGCGGAAAGTTGAGAGAGAGAGAAATTAAGTAAAAGTTTATCCTTACTTCTTGGGCCCTATTTTTGTAATTTTGGTCTCTTAAGACACCTCCTCTAGTAGACGTGTCCTAAATACATAGAAATATTTGGGAACGACGCGTATAATAACAGCTATAAGCGAAAACTCATCGGATTACTTACCGACTGTGCACGGTGGAAGCCGCCATTATTTAACCTCGTTCACATCGCGGAGTAGCACGTTGGACGGCGGACGCTTACAATTCGTGTCACGTCACCTCGGTAAACGTCATCCAGTTACGTGAGCGGTGACGACGGGGCGAGGCGGTCACGTGACTACAGTTCTGACGCGTTTCCGGACAACTATACCTTGCGTCACGTGCGTGATAGAGTAGTGCGTTCGTTAATAGCGATCGTTCGTAGACATTGCGAATAACGAACAGAGAAAGAAAAACATGGCGACGTCCGTAATATCGACAGTATCGTGATGACGGAATCTATAATTTTAAAATATGCGTTTTTAGAGAAAAAATATTAAAAAAGCCTTCCAATAGCGTCTTAGTAGTTACGAAAAAAAAGTCGAGACGACACTTACCAATTACACCACCGTGTGGGTATATATATAATGTATTGACGTGCGCTTTCACAACTTGTAATTTTTCATTTATAAAACCACATAATGGACAGCAAGCGACTTTCTTTTTAAATTTCTATTATGAATCGCACAAATTTTATTTCTTATCAGACTTTTCAATTAAACACGAAAATACCTGTAACTTTTAACACCAAATGGTATACAAAAATGAATGAAAACGGAAGTAACGTAGTCGACAGAAAATTGCCAACCGGGACGGATTTAAAGAACGGATAACATAACCTTTCTAGATATTTGGCTGGATTCTTAATGCTTAAATGTAACGAAAACGTTCGCTTAGTAAATGTTTGATATCTAAAAAGGTTTGGTTATTCATTTTTTTAGAAACGCGAGCTTAAAAAAACGAATCGTTAAACTCGGAAATTTCTTTCTGTCATTTGGAGTCGAATAAAGTCGGAATGAAGAACTGATTGTCGCTTAACACCTTGAAAGTCCTAAAAAATAGTAAAATCTTATAATTTACTCAAACGCGGGTGTAGCAGCCTTAAAACTTTTCTAAAAAATTACTTAAAACAGAGATTTTATAGAAAAGTGTTATTAAACTTTTAATATTAAAACGTTATAAATAATATTAAAAGTTTAATATTATTGTTAACGTTTAAATGTTTGAGAAAGAAATGTAACACAGCATTAAGGAACAAAAAAATATTTATTATTTTTGAAGCTATATCATACAGTTTTTATGCTATATACTGGTATACATAAAAATATATAATTTTTTTTATCTTTTTATCCTTTTTACAGACTAACTCAGAAGTAACAGTAAATTAGTTTGAAGATATAAAAAATCTTCTTAAAACATTATATATAGATTATTAAAAAACTAACACAAAGTTCAAAATGATCAAAACGCCGACCTTTTATTTTATGATCTGGCGCTTTCCCAATAAAACAATAATAAAAAAATTTTCACAATATCTACAGTGAATAGAAAAATAGAAGGATTCATTCGTTCTGCTATACTTTGGAAGCGTTAGTGATCAATAACGAAGTCATGTTTCACATCACGTGATTCTTCTCTTTAAAAACACAATTAATACCCGAAATGCATTTCCACCTTCAATAAAGCCTGTATCAATAACTGTTCCTTGTGTGATATGTTACTGAAAAAAGAAAAACAAATAACTTTTTAATTTTTTAAAATTACAAGTTTAGATTAAAATATTACAAAAGCTTATATTATAAAGACACTTACCTTAAAAGGGCCTTTTACATATACAGCTAAGACAGAACTTTCCCGAAACTAGTAATCCGGGGGTAAAGATTCGCAACTGCAACTTGAAAATGGTGCAGTCGAGCCGCCATGTCCGAATATTTGGCTTTAAAAAGATATCCAGCCAAAATATCCGACCGTGTGTGCTTCTTTCCGGAATGTTTCAGCGAATCACACGTTTTTAAACGATTTGAAAACCGTTTAAACTTTCAAATTATAAATAAAATTAAACTTTAAATTTATTTTGTTTGTGGCGATGACGGGACATTTTGCTTTTAATATATATACAGATAAAACTTATTTAAAATAATAATATAAAAACTAAAACTGTGTGAATTCTAAAATGTCTCTTTTGTCGCATCACTAATATACCTCAAAGGACGTGACAAGGTTATAAATTTTAAACGTTTCTCGTCATAGCTGTAGGAATGTAAATATAGTTAACTTAATAGATTGTCTGTCATTTGATTTTTAAAGACCACGGAAATTTTCCAAAATTTACAACCTTTCAGTTACTTTTGTTGAATTGGAAAAATTTCTGTATTTATTACATATAATATTATCAAGAAATCAGTCTCCATTGTTCTCAGCTAGAGAATGGTTAAGTTTTTGTTTAAGTAAAATTCCTACCCTTGCATCAAGGTTTTATTTTCCTAATTTCTTAATTATTTAACTACTACTTAAGTAGAAATAAGTTGAAACCGTTTACAGGGTGAGTCAAAATTATGTGAACACTATTTGAGAGAAAGCATTTACTCAAAGTTTGCGTTATACAGAGTCTCAACCAGATCACCAGCACGATTAATGCACTCAAACCAACGTTCAACAGTACAATTTAGTGCCAGAACACCTTTTATTCTGTCCTTTCGTTCTTCGAGATCTCTCCACAAAATTAAGATGTTTCATTAATAATGTTTAATTAAAAATTAAGATTGTTCACATAATTTTGACTCACCCTGTACTTTGTACTTGAATATTTGTAGCCATGGGATTTAAAACAAAGTCACTCGCTGTCTGACTTAATAACGCCCTTTGCCTGAGACCGATCGAACTTCGTGACACGGTGCTACTCAAACTGTGGTCCGCGGACCAGAGATGATCCGTCTTATCTATGTGAAATTAAATGAAAAAAACACAAAAACTGGGTGAATGAACACTGCTCTAACTGGTGTTGCATCTATTGTTTTAAAGTCTTTATGTAGTAGCCAATCGATCCCACTTCTTACATATAAATTATTGTTACATAACTTTACATTTTTAAACTTAAAGGATTAGTTAGGCTATATAAAACATATATGTTTATAAATTTAGATAATAAATTTATAAACATTTAATCTGAATTTTAAAATAATTTAATTCTGTTCTCCTTTNCAATATCACATCCTGCGAATTGTCTGACGTCTTGAAACGTATTTTCCATCTGCAGCAGAGAAAAAAGTATAGAAATAAAATAAAAAGACACGTCAATGGTGCACGTAGAATATAATTACCGTAAATGCGAGCGAGCACAGCAGACATCCAGCTATTACGCAAATACACGTGAATATCGCCATAAGTACAAATATTATATATTTCTGGTAATAATGAAATTCCAAAAATATAAATGCGTAACAGAAATAACTTGTACCCCAAAGGACAAAAAAATAGATAATTACACATACTAAACTGTACTTGGTATTTAATTGTTGCGTGAAAAGCCAAAGCTCTTAGTGATGCAACATAAATTCTTTTACCTTTTTCTGTAAATCTGAACCGATTGTTTTAATTAAATACAATTCCCGAGACAATTGTTCGAACTCTTGATGAACGATGATGAATATCAAAGCCGATATTAATAATGTAAAACCGAGTCCTCCTATAACATAACTTATACCTATGCAAATCTGGATACTACAGAATAGAGCACCCCCACGAAATTTTTCTTTCTTTTCTATATGAGGATATAGAACGAAAATTACAAGAATTACAAATAAAATAATAATCACTATTATAATTATAGACACAAGCAGAACAATTCTTCTCAATAAGTTGTAATTATTCTTCATTTTGCTACGAAAATTCTCGTTCTTTATTGCTTGTATTAATACTAATTTGGTTCTTCTCATGCATCTGAAAACAATACAATAACTGATAAATAGAAAAGAATTTAACAATTTGAACAAAGTGGTATGAGTTTTCAGTATATCAAATTCTCCGTTGCAAATTGAATATTCGTCTAAACCTGGTATTGTTTCCCAAATTAGAACAATTGTTCATTGCCATATAGAGATTTCGATTATTCGAACGTATATATTCTTGAATTTTGAATTTTTACATATTATAATTTTGTTTCGGCAATTGCAAGATTCAAACGGATCTATCCCAAATATGAAAGCAGTCGTCCAACAAGGACTGAGGAAACAGCTCATACATGTTCCCTCCTGTAAATTCGGGTTCATGTTTATTTTGTATTCACAACTCACGAAGCAAAATGTCGCTCTGATTAAAATCGCTTCTTACATAATGCCATTATCTTGAAAAATACCACAAATCCATTATTAAAGATGGTTGAAGAATCCATTATTAAATAATTCATTATTTTCTCATTAAACTTTCGTTTTATGAGAAAATTTCGCTTAATAGAAATAAGAAATTAATTAGCTAAATGCAGGCTTTATTGATTGGTCAATAAATTAAGCGCTGGAGCTGAAAGGTAGCGCTGTAATGGCACGAATATGAGATTTTTATTTAGGAAACTAGCTGCAAGGACCCGCTTCGCTGAGTTTTTATTTGTTCGTACATTTGTATGTAATATAGTTTTTCTTATATATTTATATAAAAGACTGTTTTTCTAAGTAATCTAGAATCTAGCTGCAAGGACCCGCTTCGCTGGGCAAAAAGTAACGATAGTGAAGATTAAGATAATTACATTATAGCCAATCTTACCCGTTTTCACAGAATGCAAGAATTAGGTCCCCCGTTTCCAGACTAATTAGAGACCTGGTCCCGATTCTATCTCTGAACGTCTCCTGTTCACGTCAAGTCAAACGAACTATTTTCAACGTTTCTGGAACGTTTACAATCGTTCTATAATCGAACCAATATTCGAATTTTATGTTCG
>NW_019384724.1:203337-240600 GCF_000671375.1 Centruroides sculpturatus
TTAAATAAAAATAAACTATACACAATATTTTATCATTTAAAATTTCAAATTAAATTAAATTGTTTTATATTTACAGCACCATATTTTTTCATAAAGATTTTTATTATATAATGTTTACTGTAAATAAAATATTAAATATAATATTACAATATTATCAATTTTAGTTGTCATTTTATTTTCATTGTAAATTTTTATTTAATTTCTTCTAATTCTTAATTAAAAGTAAAAATACTTACCAAATATATACATAAAAAGTTTATATAAATTAAATGGTATAAGAGGAATTCCCATATTAGTAAAATAATCTTTAACAACCTTAAAAACATCCATTTCAAAACCTGGATAATTTGGAAGACAACTACTACTTCCATTTGCATTTGGCCCTAAAAAAAATTTTATAAATGAAAATTTTTTTATTATACAAGTAAATTACAAAAGATATATTATTTTATATTTAAATGGATCATTATGTAAGGATCTGTTCCTTCATATTTTGTGGCAGATCTCTTATATTCTCTCTTGTGAAACTTTTTCAAAACACAAATAATTGAAAAGAACAATAAAAAATAAAGCATATTACTGAAATTAGATACATATGTTAATATTATGTTTAAATTAATTGTGAAAATTAATCTCTACACACTTGACATTTTTGTGTATATACCTTACAGAAAGTTGCTAGAACAAAAATAAAATCTTCACATTACTTTTGTATTCCATTGTATACTTAATGTCTATGGTAACAGCCATTGCACCAGAGGCATGACTTCATGATTTCAATTTAAATGTATAACATATGCTATTGCATAACCGTAACTATTCTAAATTGTCTTTTAAATATAGATAACTTATAAATTATATGCACAAAATACAATACTTTTCAAAATACAATCATGATATATATAAGATACTTACAGTTAGTAAGACATTTCATTGCAGACATAACCCAATGAGGAAGATCATCTGAAGCAAATATCAGTGATTATGAATTTTGTACATTTTCAATAGAAAACTAAAAAAGAAAAAAAAATCATCTCTCTAACCTGTTTTATCTGTTAATGTCACAACACCTGTTTTGCTAAGACGTGTAGCATTATGCATAATTACGTGGCCATCAATCAGTTTTCTATCAATTAATTCATCAATATCTTTTCCTTTTAATATATCTTGCAGCCTATTTGAGAAATTTATTCATGTAAAAAAGTAAAATAAAATAACAATAGCTATTAATTAAAATAAACATCTTGCCTTGAAATGATGACACTTTTCCAAGTATTTTCAATTTCTCTTATAGATAGTGCTCTTGCTACAAAATAGCATTCAGGTATACATTCAACATTCTGAAGTTGTACTCTATTATTTTCTATTCCAAATTTACCATGTGAAAAAAATGGCACAGAATTAAATTTCTTGGGTTTATCTACTTTCGGATAATTATTTACATTCAATGCAGACAATGGCGCTCTAATTAATGCAATTAATGGTGATTGTTTTGTTGATAATGTATTATAAGAAAATCTGAAAAAATAATTTTTTTTATTATGAATATCAAAATATTTATTCAAACAATTTAATAAAATCATAAAAGTTTTTGTTTACATTAAACCATTATGTAAATACTGTTTATAAATTTTATCAAGACACGAATAATTAATTAGAATAAAAATACACACAAATATGCATTGCTTAACATCGGAGTGTATTTTGACACCATAAACCATATTCAAGATGAGGCAATATGGCAGACAAACGTGTGTTTGTCTGCCATATTGCCTCATCTTCTCCATTGTTCACAGAACTGATTTTGTTACCCAACCACCACTGTCGACCAAAATAGATACTCCAAAATATGTCCAAGACATCTCCAACCCACATAAATTCAAATTCCAATAAAGAATTGAGCATGCTCAGCAATACCGTAAGAACATCTGTAACAAAGACAATCGACAACATCAACGCCCCCCTCAAAACTTTAAATAACAAAATTAATTAACAGTTAATTTACATATTGAAATATAGATTTTAAATATTTATTTAAAACAAAATCCAAAATCTAATTATAAAAATCAAAAGTCATGAACCATAAGGTAGACAAATTTCTACATTAAAAAACCTGTACCAAATATAAATACAACTACATTTTATTGAATACAAACATACATAGACATGTTTTAGTAAATCTATATTTTTAAATGAATATAACTATAGAAGATTTTTCATCGCAAAATTTGTGATGTGTTGATGAATGAATATAACTGAATTTTATTAAATACTAGCTTACCCTGTCGCGCATTGCTGCGATCTCAGAAAAAACGAAATTCAAGCAAACTCGTTATGATAAAATTCAATTTACATTTTATCATTTTTATTGAAACTTATTATTATTATTATTATTATTCATTTTCATCGGAAAAACATTTCAGTGTCATTTCATGCTTGTGGATACACGATATTTTTTGTTTTTCCATCTGGCATGTATACGAATAAATCTGAAGGTTTTCCGACGCGTGAGCTGGCCACATACAGTTGTCCATGCGAGAAGCACGGATTTTCCAAATTTAGCCCACACATTCGCAGCGATTGTCAGAAGTGCGATATTCCCCATTTTTATATATTTGTTTTAATCCTTTATAATTTTAACTATTTAATTGCTCCTTCCTCTCTTCCTTGGCATGTTGTGAATTTTCTGATAGTTGGATAATAAACCGTTTTATTGTAATTTGACTTTTTAAATTATTTTGAGTTGATATTAAAATTTGGAAAGGGGGGATCCCTAGATCGGTAAAATAGGCGAATTTCCTCCTACAAGTTCGGTTGTTGTTCGGGGTACAGTTAAGGTTTTAACAAAGTTCAAGAGAATACATAATTAGCAAAAAAAAGTTGAAATAAATTTATTAAACAAAAATTATTACAAATATCGTAAATAACAGTTCACAGATGCATATATAGAGATATTTTTTGAAGGGGGAAAATGGTCTTCACAATTTGAAATCGATCGCACACACAGTGAAATTCTCGTATACACGCGCGTCATCTATCATAGGATAAATGTACTATGCCAGAAACCTTCGCGGGAATATGTTAAACAACTTCCCAAAGTTTCATGGCAATCGGATAAACGGTGTTGTAATACATGAAGGACAGACGAACAGACAGATAGACATACATTCATTTTTATATATATAGATAAACCTATAAAGAGATGTTTTATATGTTCCGAAGTTTTTGTTCCGTAAAATGTAAAATAATATCAAAATCCAACTCGCTTGCTTCTTGACTCTCAATCCACATGATCGCTAAACTGTTTAATCTATTCTGTAATTTGAAACTATTTTTAAATATATAAATTTTGATGTCCTGCAGGGCCCCTTCATGCGCGGGGCCCGATTGGCGCAAATCGCTCCAATCGTCTCAAATCCGGCTATGACAATGAAAGTGATGAAGAAGCCGTTTTATTGCATCAGTAATAATGGTTTGACACACACTGATCACAAAATTCATTCAGATGTTGAATAAATTAAAATTACAAATACTTTTTAGAATTAAATTAAGATTGCAAATAAAAATTTGTCAAATGGAATTATTTCAGATCACAAAGTTGATTTTTCAATCACAAATCTTAATGAAATTAATATTATTTTAACAATAAGGCTGTATTAATTATTAAATGTTCTTATAGATTTGAATTAAGTTAATTTTATTTTCACAATAAGACAAAGTTTAATATATTCTTTCTAATTACAGTAGAGCGTCGATTATCCGAATCAATTGGGACTGGGGTTGTTCGGAAGATCGATATTTCGGATAACCGATTATGTGCAGGAAAAATATATTAATTTATCCCATGTTGAAAATTTTCTCCGTTGCGTGTCGCTTCGCGTTGAATTTTCGTCGATGTTAAGCTTAACGAAGACTATTGTATCGTTAAAAATTATTTTTTATTTTGTACAAACAAAAGAAATATATTGAAAAATATGAAAACAATAAAAAATTATACTTCAGAAGTTAATTTAGTATCAAAAACGTAAAATATTTCAGTAGCCCAAGACATAGCCAAAGATTGCAGCGCCACAGCACTGGCGAAAATTTAAATTTGCCGACTGGAATTCTTTCGAATAATTGACGTTTCGGATAATCGACGCTCTACTGTAAATGAAACTCGTTAATGTTCTGACTTAACGCGTGTCACGTATTTGTCGAAAGTAACCAATTGTTGAAACGCATTGCTGAATGTTTCCATTGTTAAAGCCGTATTGTTGAAGAAAACACTTTTGATTTTTCTTTTTATCTGCTTTTTAGATTTGTGAGAGAAATTTTGATAGCAAATTTTATAACAAGTCGAAATGACAAGAGATACAATGTTGGATTGAAACGTATTATAGTATTTTACTTCAAATACTATTAGAGGCCTATAATATAGTAAAAAGGTAAGAAGTAGGAAGTAATCTAATAATCTTTGCTGCTGTTATTTTTTGCTCGAGCAACGTCGGGTTCATCTGCTAGTAATATAATATATTATAATATTTATTAGCCAGTTAAATAAAATTAAAATGATAACTAAAACTTTGGCCTTTACACGGAATGTAAGAGTAAAACTAAAACTGAAATTAAAATGAAATCAATTAAAACATATTTTAAAAAGTGTTGAAAAATGTACTGTACTTGTTGTCTCTCTTGAATGATTTTGTTACATATTATGCTGGCAGTCAGTGAGCTGTTTCTACATTAAAAGCAAAATTTTCATTATTTATATATGTATGTATATATCTATTCTATATATAAAATATTGTTATGTATAAAATACTGCTAAATATAGTACATATTAAATTTTCGAAAATTTGTGAAATATAACAAAAATTTTATACTTTTTAGCTTTCAGAAACAGTGACGTAAACTCTGAATTCTTCTTGTGTTGTCGTGGTTCAGACTCATCCAAAAATTTTTCCATCACAGAACAATTTGCTTATATGTAATGTCGAACCATTTGTATAGTAGAGTATTTTAGTTTTTTCTTTCATTCAAATTTGCATCAAATTATTCCGTAGAAAACTGAATATTTCTCACTTATCATATTGCATTATATTTACATGTTCTCTTTTATTCCGTATTGTATACTATGCTTCATTTTAAATGTATAAAAATAGGCGAGTTGAATATTGTTAAGGTTATGTAACTTTAAACCTAGACTATATATAAACTATATATGCTTTCTTTACAGTTTATAAACCTATCAATAATTTTAAAAAAAGATATGTCATAGTAAGTAAAATTAAAACGTTTTAGGATTTTATATTTTCTTGTGCATCTAAAGGAGGCACAAAAATATAAAACACTAAAACCTTAAAATATGTGGTACTACCTTCATCTTCTTGATAAAAGTAGTACTATTACATCAGTACTTGATGTAAATATGTAAATTTGTGAATGTGTATCCAGGGAAGTAACGATTTTACAAAACTGATCTATGAGTGGAAACTATAATCAATTGTGTACCACTTTAGTAATAGTTGTATCCAAGTTGGCCCTGAAATTATTAAGAATAAGCTGATGTCACTTTAATTTATAAAACTTGTATGCATAGTTGGCTGAAAAAGGGCTTAGGAGCCCGAAAAGCCGCATCTTTATTTAGTTGACACACGTATCAACTAAATAAAGATAAGAAAACTCGACAAATGTCTTAATTTACAGCACTTTTTGTGTTAGAAGCAGAAACAAATTTCAAAGCACGGTTTCATACCATTAAAAGTAAACAGAAGTTATAATACTGAAACGACAGAAATCATCAAATTGAAAGACCTTAAAATATATTAGTAAAACTCGCAGTAAAACTGAATTGCACTGTTTCAAAGAACTTTATATAATTAAACGCATCTGGCTTTTTGATAATTCGTCTTTGAATTGCTTTGAACCTGAATCATCAACCTTTACATTTTCTGTTTGTATTTATTATAAAAATTTGAATAATATTTAATAAAACCTAGTTTAATCAAGTTAAATGACAACTACTGTAAAACATTTAAAGTGTTTTTATTAATTCATAAGCCATGTTTAATTATAATTAATAGTACATAACAATTACTTGTTAAAAGTGCTACCATTATATAATGCTTTAAGAAAACTTTTTATTGTTCTCTCAGTCGTGAAATTAAAGCTACAAATACTGAGCACATTAGTACATGCGAAACTGTAGTTAATCTTTACTTATGTAACATAGATGATGCCTTACAACTATTTCAAAAGCTTCTAGCTAATTGCAAATTTTTGGTGTTTTGCATAGTCATAAGTTCTATCCGACATTTTATTGACATTAAAATTATTAAATTTGATTCTGCTGAAATTTATTTGCGATAAGTTTTCTAAAGTTTGAGTTTCAAAAATGAGTCAAAAATGAAACTTTTTTTTTTTTATAAAAACAGAATATGGAAATAAACAGCATGGCCATGTTTTTCAAAAACCAATTGCATTTCCAAATAAATTGGTCACAATCGGACATACCAACACCATAAGTAGCATGTTCTTGCGTTATTGAATCAGAGCAGATTTTCAGATTCGCATATTTTTTATGAAAGAATTTCGTACAACTATTCCATAAAAAATTAATTTTAAAATGATTGTTACAAATATTGTGATTATTTAATTATTAAAGGCTTCAAGAACGACATACATTGACTAAGTCTTTCGCTACAAATGCTTCTTTACTCTTTGTAGTTCCTCTACATCAGCAGTCGGTGAGAGAGCAAGTCCATTGCATGCAGCCGAAATCGAATCATCAAACGGGCAATCTCAAATTGTTTAGCAGATGCTTGTAGAAGCAATTCTTTCAAAACAATTCTTTCCACATTTTCGCTTTAAATTTTTTGGCGTTTTGGTACCAATAAACAAATATACTTAGTTTTATAACAAATAATTATGATTTGATAAAGACTTGAAGTGGAAATAAAAATCAAAATTAGACTAATTACGAAAGAAGATTGCAGGAACAAGAAAGATAGACGAATTATATTAAGCTAGGCGAACATATACAGTGTACTTTAATGAAAATTTTATAAAACTAAGCTATATAATTAAATGCTGTATATTTGGATTTGAAATATTATACATAAAAAAATTATCATGTTCTTTACCTGTCGTCTACATATTTTTAAATTGATTTTCTGAGAGATCGCGCCAAAAAAATTTATAATTGGAATAGTTTTATTTTTTCTTCCTCCAACTAGGAATAAATGCTTGTATCCAAGACTGTAAAACAAATCATAAATTTATATTCTATAATAATATTTATACATATATACATTTTTAGCTAAACATTAATAAATACGAAAATGAAACTATAAAAACTAAACAAACAGAGAATTCTAAAAGCTAAGACCCGAAAGCAATGATAAAGACAGCTAGTTAATTAATAGGAAAGTTAAAACAAGGAAGGACAAATCTGCACTTTCAGTTTTCATTAATCCTGACAAAAACAGCAAAAAATAAAATATTTCAACATTCTAAAATCGCAGACAAATTTTAGATAACACACATTCTTACTTAAATAAACAAGTATCGAATTTCAAAATTCTCGAATTATGTTAGAGCGAAACCAGAAAGTGTGTTGTACGAGAAATATCACCAATTTTCAAAGCATGTTAGAACGAAACCGTCTTCTAAAAAGGCCGTATTGTACGAGAAATAACTGAATTTTAATACTAAATTGTTAAAATATAACAAAAATTTTATACTTTTTAGCTTTCAGAAACAGTGACGTAAACTCTGAATTCTTCTTGTGTTGTCGTGGTTCAGACTCATCCAAAAATTTTTCCATCACAGAACAATTTGCTTATATGTAATGTCGAACCATTTGTATAGTAGAGTATTNACCAATTTTCAAAGCATGTTAGAACGAAACCGTCTTCTAAAAAGGCCGTATTGTACGAGAAATAACTGAATTTTAATACTAAATTGTTAAAGCTTTACGTTGTCTTCATGTAATTGAATTTATAAATCTGTTCACAGTTTTGTTTCTTATTTGAAACGGTTTTCAATTTTAAAAAACCGGAGAATATGGAATGTAGTGTACTTGCCATCTGAAATATAAAGCAAAATCATTATGTAATCTGTTTAGAGAAAGTTCTAAAAAATAATTCTAAAGGAAAAAGCAACCTTGAAACCAATTCTCTTATCTACCACTAAAAATTCGCCTACTGAAAGAGACAGAGAGACATTTCCAAATCTTTTCATAAAATCCAAAATCTGAAAATACGAATAGAAATATAAAATAATTTAAATTTTCGAAAATTTGTGAAATATAACAAAAATTTTATACTTTTTAGCTTTCAGAAACAGTGACGTAAACTCTGAATTCTTCTTGTGTTGTCGTGGTTCAGACTCATCCAAAAATTTTTCCATCACAGAACAATTTGCTTATATGTAATGTCGAACCATTTGTATAGTAGAGTATTTTAGTTTTTTCTTTCATTCAAATTTGCATCAAATTATTCCGTAGAAAACTGAATATTTCTCACTTATCATATTGCATTATATTTACATGTTCTCTTTTATTCCGTATTGTATACTATGCTTCATTTTAAATGTATAAAAATAGGCGAGTTGAATATTGTTAAGGTTATGTAACTTTAAACCTAGACTATATATAAACTATATATGCTTTCTTTACAGTTTATAAACCTATCAATAATTTTAAAAAAAGATATGTCATAGTAAGTAAAATTAAAACGTTTTAGGATTTTATATTTTCTTGTGCATCTAAAGGAGGCACAAAAATATAAAACACTAAAACCTTAAAATATGTGGTACTACCTTCATCTTCTTGATAAAAGTAGTACTATTACATCAGTANAGCTCTTCGTGATGCAACATAAATTCTTTTACCTTTTTCTGTAAATCTGAACCGATTGTTTTAATTAAATACAATTCCCGAGACAATTGTTCGAACTCTTGATGAACGATGATGAATATCAAAGCCGATATTAATAATGTAAAACCGAGTCCTCCTATAACATAACTTATACCTATGCAAATCTGGATACTACAGAATAGAGCACCCCCACGAAATTTTTCTTTCTTTTCTATATGAGGATATAGAACGAAAATTACAAGAATTACAAATAAAATAATAATCACTATTATAATTATAGACACAAGCAGAACAATTCTTCTCAATAAGTTGTAATTATTATTCATTTTGCTACGAAAATTCTCGTTCTTTATTGCCTGTATTAATACCAATTTGGTTCTTCTCATGCATCTGAAAACAATACAATAACTGATAAATAGAAAACAATTTAACAATTTGAACAATGTGGACTGAGTTTTCAGTATATCAAATTCTCCGTTGCAAATTGAATATTCGTCTAAACCTGGTATTGTTTCCCAAATTAGAACAATTGTTCGTTGCCATATAGAAATTTCGATTATTCGAACGTATATATTCATAAATTTTGAATTTTTACATACTCTAATTTTGTTATGGCAATTGCAAGATACAAACGGATCTATCCCAAATATGAGGGCGGTCGTCCAACAAGGACTGAGGAAACAGTTCATACAGGTTCCTTCCTGTAAATTTGGGTTCATGGTTATTTTCATCCAAGCTTTACGAAGCAAAATGATGCTCTGAATAAAAGTGCTTGTTACATAAAGCCATTATATCTAAATATACCACGATTTTATTATTGAAAATGAGTGATATTGAATATTTATTATATGAGATAAGTTTGCTGAATAGAAATAAAAATTAATTAGCTAAGTGCAAGCTTTATTGATTGGTGAATAAATTAAACGCTGGAGCTGAAAGGTAGCGAAGTAATGGCACGAATATGAGATTTTAATTCAGGAAATGGTAGTGAATTTTTCAGTTACAATAATAAATAAACAATTTGAAATTTTTAAAATAATAAGAAAAACGTTAATTTTTAATAGAGTTACTATAAGAGGAAAAAATACATAAACAACTTGAGGAAAATGTGCAATAAAGGATTCACAAATAAGTAATAATGTTCAGTGTATATATTATTTATTAATTAATTAATATATGCATCACCTATTGATGCATTACCTATATATTCATTAGTATGCATTACCTATTAATAATGGAAACATTAATAGAAAGTGACATGTTAAATTTATATGACAATAACATGACATCTTCCATTCCTAACGTTGTCAGTGCAGAAAAATAAAACACAGAGATTTATTTTCAGAAAAACTTTTTCACAGAAAGCAATCTTGAAATTTCGTGATGATCCATTAGAATGGAATGAAGGTAACACCATGAAAAAACAATGCAGCACTTTGGAGGATTGTTTTATTTTCATTTGTATGGGTAATGTTTTCGGTCTGAACACAGATGTGCCTGTGATTGAATATCATCCAGAATTTAAGTTTTATTTACAAGCTGCAAGGTTTGTCAGTGAATCAGTTGACAACGATAGGGGTTTCTATCGGCGAGTAGTAACGTTTTGTTTTCAAAAGTAAGGGAAAGTGAGGCAAGAACTCATGGTTTTAGTATAATGATGTAATAACAAAATTGTTAATTCCATTCAAAAATCTTATGAAAATGAATTCACAAACCATTACAGATTAAACGGAATCATTTGCAAAACATTGTATTTTAAGAACTTAATGTAAGAACAATTTTTATAAAGGAATGTCTCTGAAATCTCGTTTCTTATATGGAGCAATTGCATTATGATCGCCATTCAAGAAAGGTCATAAACATTGAAAACTACAGAAAAAATTCTGAAAAATACATCATTCACAAAGTACTTGCAGAAAATGCTACATTCTGCCAGAAACAATACAACATATAACCTCTGGTTGCAAGCTCTTAGAATAAGCAGACTATTACACCAAGAGCTTGCACAAAAGCATAAATTACGACAACCCATATGGGCCGACCCTTAAACTGGACCGATTAACTGCCACCAATGCCCACTTCTTAGACATCAACATCTGGCTCAATGGAGAAGTGGTCGAAACCATTATATAATATAAACCTGGCCACGTCCCATGGTTTATACCGACATACTCAGCCGTTCTTTACACTTATAAAGTCGCGTATTCCGGGCATTAGTTAGGAAAGCGTATACGCACCCTTTGAATTGGAAGGACACAGTAATTGAACTATAGAATCTTGCGCACATCTCGTGGGACGTGGTTACAAAAAAGAACTAATACATGGATTGGAACGAGCCTATTCCAGACCACATGATACCTGTACCCCCTGATTGGGGGTACAAACCACTGTACCCCCGATGCTAACTGGACTCGTAACGGAGTTGGAAATCAGGATCACGCCAACATTCTAGCTTAAAGGGGATGAAGACCAGGGCCACTCCTAGGTTTTGTCTGGTTTGAAATGGATTAAGAGGAAAAGAATTAAGAGAAGAAGCTAAGGGGAAAAGTAAAGTGAGATAGGAGAGGCGATGAAAGTGGAAGTCTCATGGACGTCGGCATCGGTACATTATTTAACAAAATACAAAATTATTACATAAATAAGAGGTACATTAACAGTGTGACAAAATACCCGTACTGAGGGTGTTACATAAAGAAACTGCAAATGGTGCAACAAGAGATATTTTACAGCAGCACCCTTTTGGGTGTGAAACTAAGGATATAACTTGGAGTTACAAGTATAAAATCGAAAATAACATGAAACTAATCCCGACAATGAGATGTTACATTCAGTTGTGAACAAAGAGGATGTAGAATTTAAGATCGCCGCATCACGTTCTTTGCTGTTACAAAGTATTAAAATAGAACAATCTATATACATTATTTACAAAAAGACAAAGGCACCAGTCTTAGATTTAACGCCTTGACAGACAATTTCCCGAAGGAGGCGCGTACAAATTTCAATTAATACTATTACGCACTTCTAGAGCACCAGTTTTTTTATAAATGAATACAGTCCTCTGAAGATGTTTTTGTTGTATACAAGAGCACTAGAAGCACATGGCCAATTATAGCCTTCTAGGAGAACAGTTTGGTATAACTTGACTCGTTGCTGGTGATAGAGACAACAGTCAAAGATTAGGTGGAAAGTGTTTTGTTATGAGGATCCATCACAGTTGCGAATGGAGGTGTTGCTATGGTGAAACCGTTGGTGATAAGAGAGAAAGTTCCCGTGACAGGTGAATAACTGACTTACAATAAAGTCCACTTTAAAATGTTCGCTCTTAAGCCTAATTGGGATGTTAGGAATCAGCTTGTTGGTAACTCGTCCTATTGTCTCTTCCTCCCAAAGTCTCTGTCACATATTAATAGTTGTTTGTTGGATAAGCGTTTTTATTAGTGTTGCAACGAATAGTATATTCGGCCTCAGGCCGAATACCGAATATTCGGCCAAGAGCGTGGCCGAATAGCCGAATATTCGGCCAAACTATTCGGCTCGATTAACGCACGTACGAAAATTGGCTCGCAAACCATATTATGCAAGGACCTCGCTCTCTATTGGCTCGCTGTCACTACTCTTCGCCAATCGCGTTAATTGTTGACAGTTGTAGCGGACAGACACGAGCGTCATGGCAGTATGTGATAAATGATGATATCAAATGTGGATAACAACGAAATGATCTACACGTGTAAATAATGGAAAAAGAACAGAGGACCGCGAAGTGAAAATGTGAAAATAAATATGAAATTGAGTTAACATAATCGAACAAGTCGAGGTAGCTTATTGCGGAAATTCGCGGCCGTCAATGCCAAACAATTGTTGTCAAAGACTTCGGAAAGCTAAATGCTTGTAATGAAAGTCACTTAGCGTGCACGGGCGAAAGCCTGGGGCCGTTCGGGCTACCAAGCTGTCTCGAATCTGTGAAATCATAACTGTGACATATACCCACGTTCTATCTGTCTCTTTTCTCCGTTTTCACCAGGCTGTGAGTCATGTAATTATAAAATGGAAAAACTACGACGGAAAAGTGACGAATAGAAAGTATCGTGAGCGCGTATTATGATGTATGCACAGGCATACGTGGACTAGAGCGATAGCGGAAAGAGAAAGGGAAGAGCAAAGACGAGCGCTTAAAAAGAAAGATCGACCAAATTTGGCCGAACTCTCAATTTTTCTTTTAGTATTTTGAAATACTCAAAATCTTTGTTTTTCTTGTCAGAATAGATTCTTTCCAAGTGGTCTTTCATTTTCGCCTGCTTCATAGCATCATTGCTGAAAGTTTTTTCACATAATAAGCACATACGAATAGTTTCATTAGCAAACGATGGCACAAAACCATATTTCAAATACTCCTGTGAATATTGTCTGCATTTCTTCTTAGCATTGTTAGCCTACATTGTGGGTATTAAAATCAGATTTTTAATATGAAAAACACAATACGTTTGCAGCAAAACAAAACAGCAGCAGTAAGTTCGCTTAGCCGACCTAAGGCGAACTTATTTCTCCCGCCTAAACTCTATCTTTTTATATGAATTGAAAATAGCGCTGATTGACCAATCAGCGATATCTTCAATCCAGTGCTTCGTAGCGCTCCGCAGGTGGTCCGATGCTCGGCGGCCAATCATCTATCCTGCTTTCAAAACTAACGGTTGTTTCTTGATCCGAGTTTCTATGGCGACAACCGTTGCTCGTTTGAAAAAGAGAAAAAGCGCGGGAAACGTATGTCCTGACGATTCCATCCCGACACCACCTTTTGCTAACAATAGATGTTTAGAATTGAAAGGAATTATAATTATTCTAAACTATTAAACTAAAGATATTAATAAATGTACGTAATTTTATCATATGAACATAATGATAATTTGATTTTTGGTGAATTTTTAAAGTAATATCGCCTGACTGACCTATATTGCCGTTGGACAGTTTACAAAATAAACGTAAACAAGATGGCGGTGGTAAAGGGTTAAAATCGATCCCCTTTCGACCCTCGTGTATTAATCGACCCATGCAGAACTCTTATCGACTACTTTGGGGACCCCTAGACTAAAGGAAGCCAATTAGGTTCGATTGGAGTAGCACACTTAGTTGAAGATCGTTCCCGACGAAAAACGTAAAATAACGAGAACAATGTGGGCCAGAAAAGCGAAACTCAGCAGGCTAAAGTAATAAACGGCCACAAAGAGATATACCGAAAATCAGCCTGATACACAAAACGGGAAGCCTGCTATCGGCCCGCAAAGTTAAAAAGTGAAACTTAAAATAAATGGCCGAAGATAAGAGCGAAATCGTCGGAATTACGATCTTAGAAGCAGAATAATAACTACTATTACCGTGCAAAAACATAATTTGTATACGACAGGTTAGGGTTGATCGGGATAATTCATTGATCCCAATAGCCGTTACAATAGTGAAACTCAATAACTCGCTAACTAAGGTAGAAACTTAAAATTTACAACGAATAAAGACAAAATTAACGAAATTGTAAACCCCGAGTATCAGCCCGATCTGATAGGTGGAAAGCCAGCTAGCGGTCCGAACGTCGCAAAAAAGCGGGTCCTTCTAACTTCCCGAAAAAAAGTCATAGAGCCATAATGAAAACGGATTTAGACATGGTCAGAAATACGTAAAAAGATAAAAAAAAAAAGATTAAGACTGGATGCTTACCAATCTTCTGGAATTTTAAAGTAAAATCCGAAAATGATCGTTACAACGGTCTTAGCCGCGCGGCCGAAAAATGGCCATAGAGTCCAAAATAATGGATCAAGTTAAGCGGACTAAACGGATTTACAATCCGGAGACGTTCAATAAACTAAATAAAGCGAAAAACTCACCCAATAAACAAGAATTTTCAAAAAATCCAAATTCAAGCATAGAGCTAAAAATCCACCACTCACTTTCATGCAGTAATACTATCTTAGGACTACGCTAACAGATGCACTACGGTTAAGTACAATCAACGACTTCATGCCTTGTATAAAGTAATTGCGACCATAATAAGCATCAAATTAACCTATTGAAGGTCTTCCACTATATATATTTTATTGCGCAATGCGAAAGACAAGCAGGATGATCTCGAAGCTCCGAAAGTATACTGTATCCCGATTTAGAAATGACAGGATTGGGCGTGATACGGTGTAAATAGGCTCAACTAAACATTCCATCCAATAGCGAGTCCGCGAGCACAAATATGACATAGACCATTCTCGTTACACCACCGCTCTACCACCTACGCCACCGATCCAGAGATTCACGGTGACCGATCCAACGACAAACTGATAAAAAGAGCCTTCCACTTTGAACACATTAGGACTCTTGAGGCCCTCGAAATATACAGGGCCGGCCTGAATGGGAGATGTATAAACTCTAAAGACGGCAATGCGCTATCATACGCCTGGCGCTACATAGGTGAGAGCAAGAAGTCGCCGACGCTCCATAGCACGCGCATATGTTCCAATTTATTTTGAAATTCAACGTTTAAAGTTGTTCCAAGAAAAGCTTCCAATGTATTTCGTATCAATCAAGTTTAATGCACTATGTACACAGATTCACAAATGCTACTGATGTGTAAAGTCATGGCGTAGCCTGTATATAGCCTATAATGGTGGTAATCTTTTGGACACAAAATAGCATAATGCATGTTAATAAAATTTCAAATATTTTAAAATCGCACACAATTGGAGCCATCTGATACGATATTTTATTAAAACTTTTTCATGTTATTAATAATTATAAAAAGAAAAGTAGTATACGATACACTTTAGACTACACGGGCCGTTATATCTGATAAACTTTGAACTATATTTTTTATTTAAAAATAACGTATATTTACATTTAGTTTTAAGAATTAATTTTTTATGTTTAATAAAATAATTTATAAGCTTTAATCATTAGTGTTGTTTATATTCTTAATGAAAAAAAAAAACAAATCGTATATTAGGCTGTATTATTTTATTTACTTTCGTATGCATAAAATGTAAATATAGGCCTATAAAAATATACAGTGAATTCATTTTACGTGTAGCTTTCAGTTTGGTGTATCAGTTTTGTTTCACTGCTATTTGTTTTATCGATGTTATTATCAACAGTTTTACAAATAACAGCATACATGATAACATAAACAACCCAGGATATTTTCAATTAAAAATTGAATTATGACTATTTACAAAAAATTTTTTTTTAATTTTTCGAGTCTATCTTTCATCCTTTTAACACACCACAGAAGTAACAGTATATTGGCCTGGATGAACTTCCACAGAACACGTGATATAATATAACTTTATGATTACCCAAAATCGCCACCAGATGGCTTGAACCAGTTATATATTGTGCTAAAGAACATGGTAGTTATGGTCAGAAATTGCAACCATTGTTTTTAATGTTTAAGGACGCCGAATCCTCAAATAAAAGGTCAGCGTTTCGATCGTTTTTAACTTTGTGTTTTTTTTGTTATAATTTATCACGTGTTCTGTGGAAGTTCATCCAGGCCAATATACTGTTACTTCTGTGGTGTGTTAAAAGGATGAAAGATAGACTCGAAAAATTAAAAAAAAATTTTTTGTAAATAGTCATAATTCAATTTTTAGTTTTACAAATGTCTACAAGGACGTAAAGTAATAAATTTTGCGAATTTTCATTTATTTCCGGTTTAATTTTTGATATTTTAAAAGTTTTTAAAATTTCTATTTGATACATATCCGGTTCAGACACCGTTATTTTCTAGGAATATTCACATTCACAAATTCCAAAATGACCAGTCAATCAACAAGTTTATTTTCATTCAGAGAAATATCTGAAATTATAATATTTACTTCCTCAGTAGACATTCTTTCATAAAAGCCAAAGCACAAATACCCCAAAACAATTTTTCAATATATAAACCGTTTATTATTCCCATAATAATTTTTTTTTTTAATTATTGTTTAAATTGTTTAAAGATTAGCATAATAATATGTTGAATTGTAGCTTTTTTCTTTAACCATTCAACATTATGCGCAGTTCTTGCAGTCACACTCATTAGTTTTCTTCCATCATTCATGAATGGTGTTGATGAATTCATTGGTTGTTTGTCACCTTATTCATGGATACGGCGAGAAAGAAAGAATGGAAGTAACGAAGACAAGACTTTGCGTAATGTGTATGGTTTAAAAAGTATACTGAAATAATTAAACATTTAATTAGGTTAACTTTTTAAAGAATTTAAAGAATAATGCTTTTCATTAAAGTAAGAAAAAATGACATTGTTATGGAAATAAAAAAAAAAAACGATTTGAATATTGAAAAATTGTGTGAGTGTATCGAAAAAGTGTTTGTGATATGTTGGCTTGTATGAAAGAATGGTAACTGAGCGAGAAATATTGTAATTTCCGGAATGCATCAGGGTAAAAACAAAGTTGTTAATTTGCTAATACTTTTGTAATTCGTGGACGTGATAATTTCTAGGAAATAACTGTGTCTAAACCGGGTTCATATTAAAAAATTTAGTTTGTTCTATTAATTTTTTTTCCGTTTATCTCTCAGGTCGTACGTACCTTTTAATAGCCAGGAATTTCGATTTAAAGGCTGTTTTGTTTCCTGATATCGCTAAATACTTTTAATGACAGGTTCAGAAATTCGTCAAGTGATCGTTGAATTACCCTCTGCATCTGCTTTCTCCGTATCGGTCGAATTCTCTACTTTAGTTCCTGCAGGACTATCGTTTCCAACTAATTCTTTCGAACTAATAGCATTTTCTATGGAAACGGTCTGATTCGGAACTCTTTCTGTTAGGTAATTGTTGAAATTTGGATCCGAAGATTTTTGATATTACTGAACTTCCTTTCTCTAGCGTGGCAAAATTATATTTTTCTTTTGGCGTAATAGTTCTTTGCGTCAATCTTTAATTTTACTTATTACTACAATTCGTTCTTCCTCGTTTTGTTTCCTTTCCGGAGCTTGGTCTCTCTAAGCCATTGGCACTTTTAAATTTGCATTTTCTCTGGTGCTTCGATGATTTACTCATCCGGCTTTTGTATTATTTTTTCTCTATTTAAATACATTGATAAAGAGTTATTTCGGATGATTATAAAACCACAGTATTTCTTGTTTGAACTTTTTCGAAACGATGTTCAGTTTCTTCAGAATGAATCCTCACTACTGCAATTGCTCTATGAAGTTTTCTGCTTGGATCCACAGTTTTCATTGTACTGTTTCTTGCGAATAAATTCCAGTATTGATTACGGGTTTGGTTGTAGCTTTCTCGGAAATTACAAAAAAAGATTTTATGTCTTTTAAATCTGTTTGTGTATCCATAATTGACTTGGATATCTCAAAGGTTTAAAAACTTTCCGAAGATTTTGATCTGAGAGAGTTGTTTATATTTATTTTCATGATCTGAACCTCGGAATTCAGCTCATTGAGCTCTTCTTGAATTCTTCTCTGATTTTGTGTCAAGAAGCGAAATGTCGAAAATAGGTAGTAAATTATACTACCAATAAATATTTCTGTTACACATCTAAATGCAAGGTAACTTGCAGATGTGTGAAAATATTCAAGCCTATTATCTATTATCAGCATAATGTTTTCATAATGTTTCGGACATTCTATTCGCTCAACAGTTGCAGTTTTACTGGACAATAAACAATTGTTGTTTCATAAACCTCATTCTATTATTAGGATTTAACATTGTAAATTTTTTAAAGTGCAAATTTTTATGATTATTTGTAAAATATATATTATAATAAAAATATTTTATATATTCGAAAGAGATTGCTGTTATGTTTATATCTTATTTTATTGTATGCATCATTTAAAATTAATTTAGTGAATAAATGAAAACTATTTTATAGAATAAAGCTAGTAAGGTTAGTTTCCTGTTTATATTTATGTAATAATTCCAGCAAATTTTTTTCTATATAAAGTGAGTCGAGTGAATAAAACCACTGAACACTGATTTGTCGTGAGTTCTCACCTGAACGTGTTTGCCATTTGAGTTTGCTGTTTTTTTTTTACGTACGTAACACCTAAACGGGGGCAATTTTTTCACAGTCCTCTGCGAGTCACTTTCTTTTTTAGATTGCCACGTGTTGCATGGCTTTATCTAATTAATCCAATTCCCGTGAAATAGAATATAAATTATATAAATACATAAATACTGAATTCGTTTTCTAAAATTAATATCCGTGGACGTCAATGTTCTTCACGATTACATAACGTTACATAAAAAAAAAAACGATTCTTTCGGCCATGGAAAAACATTAATTTTTTTAATTTTCGGATGTTTTCTGTGTCCCCAAATATTCGCAGAAATCTTTATTCGAGCGAAACAATTCTATCCCGATTTTAATCAACCTATAATGACCCGCGATTCACATTTAATTGCTTTTTAATGGGAGTTTGATATCGAATTACGTTTATTGTTCTAAAGTTCTAATGCACCGATTTCTTTCTTTTTGATGGGGAGTTAATATGGGGTGTTCAGCACAGTTGTAAGGAGTGTTGTATGGAGTGTTCAGCACAGAATGTCACTCTAAATGAAAATATATACAAATTTTCATTAAAAGTGACATTAGCTTTGAAAAAAAAATTGTTACGTAAAATGATATATATTTGTGCTTAAATAGTTGCAATTATCTTATATGCAGGGTTATGTTAAGCATTTCTTCTGCCAGTTTATTTACACGCAGAGATATACATATAAAATGAAAAATACTGTTAATCGCCATTGAAAACAGGCTTCTAAGCTAGCTACGACTATGACCATGATTCCGTATGCCCTTGTATTAATACAGCATACAAAATATGATACATTATAAAAAATTATTAATTTCTTGGAAAAGAGTTTTGGATTTTCTTCTAAAATAAACACTTAGGAAAATGTGGATGATGTCTCTTTCGAAGTTTACTCGCTTAGTAATTTAGAAATTAAATGGAAACTTTATCGATTATGAACCTTAACAGTATGAAACTTATCTGTTTCTATAGAAATAACTCAGGTATATTGCATTTTTAAGAGATATGGTAATTTATGGTAATATATCTTAAGTGTACTCAGTAATTAGTATAAGAGCATATCGATATTTTCTGACGAGGAAATTACTAAATGTACTTAATCACACCAATTTATAAAGAGTAACCAATACACTCTACTCTCTCATATCTAGTGATACTTAAACTCGCAGTTAGAAAATTTATTAACTAATTATTGTTTCTTTTAATATGTAATTAAATAATAATAACAATAACAAAATGCTTGTTTTAGCCTTATGACGTGTCAACATTAACTACGTTTCTGTACCTATTATCATATCGTGAACTTGCACTCTTAAAAAACACTTTAAAATATATGTATTATTAAATTAATTACTGCATTCGAAATCTATTACTGCACTAGTTAATAGTGCAGTAATGGATTTAGTTGCCTGTAAGAGTGCAAATGTAACAAAACAATACCTCCACTGAATATTTCATTTTTTTGCGATATGATAATAGGTACAGAAACGTAGTTAATGTTGACACGTCATAAGGCTAAAACAAGCATTTTGTTATTGTTATTATTATTTAATTACATATTAAAAGAAACAATAATTAGTTAATAAATTTTCTAACTGCGAGTTTAAGTATCACTAGATATGAGAGAGTAGAGTGTATTGGTTACTTTAAGAGTGCAAGTTCACTTGCACTCTTAAAAAACCCATTAAAATATGATAAACTAATCCACTCGCACTCTTTAAAAAACCATTAAAATAAATTTGCAATTAAATTCTATTAAAATATGATATGCAACGGTTAAATTACACTTTCATTTAATTACTACAAAATGGGAAATGAAAGTCATATCTTTTAAGTAGAACTATTGTAAACTTTACTATCAAATGCAATTAGCTGTATCATATAACTTAACGGATAGAAATTAAGCTTCAGCTAAGAATGTAAGTTATTGTTTACTATAACTTCTATTACATATTCTAATATTTATCATCGATAATCGATAACCACCATTTTGAATATTCTCTTGAAGAGAATAACGACAGAGAGAGGAAACTTTCGTTTGAAATAAAACGTCGTTGGTTCAAATAGACGAAATATACGGATCAAGTAATACCTTTAGAATTCCATTTCTACAACAAAGTGATCGAGTTGTTTGTATGATAATAACTGAATATTGGAAGTGTAAAATTGCTTAACTTGGCTTTACAAAAAACCAAAGTATTTATAACATTTCCTTGTACAACTTTTTTATTTCGAAGGTTGCATAAGGGTTATGGTTCCATTATACCACAAGGTTTTCCCTAAGCCTACTTTCTGACTTTTTGTACAGAAGCCTTCAAAGAATATACTTATAGATAAACTAGCGAAAAATCCAATTAGGAACATTTAGTTTAATAGTTACCAGTACTTTTCGCACAAAAAATATGGGTGTCGTTATGATACCTTGTTTACAATTCACTTCAGTGAAAATGGAGTTTCATAATGCCACTTTTACCTCTACTAATGAATATATCGTCAATAGGTAATTACATATATTAATTTATTAATAACTAATATATACACTCAACATTGTCACTTATTTGTGAATCCTTTATTGCAGATTTTACCTGAATTTTTCCTCTTATTTAACTCTGTTAAAAATTAACGTTTTTTCTTATAATTTCAAAAATTAAATTTATTTATTTATTATTATATCTGATAGATACATTACCATTTTCTGAATTAAAATGCCATCCATATTCGTGCCATTACATCGTTACCTTTTAGCTTCAGCGTTCAAGTTATTGATCAACAAACAAACCTGCACTTAGCTAATTAATTTTTATTTCTATTCAGCGAAATTATCTCATAAAATAAATCTTTAATATCACCCATTTTCAATAATGGAATGTGGTATTTCCAGAGATAATGGCTTTATGTAACAAGCACTCTTAATCAGAGCATCATTTTACTTCCTGAGGTGTGAACACAGAGTAAAAATGAACCAAAATTTACAAGAAGGAACGTGTATGAACTGTTTCCTCAGTCCTTGTTGGACAACTGCCCTCATATTTGGGATAGATCCATTTGAATCTTGCAATTGCCATAACAAAATTAGAGTATATATAAATTCAAAATTCAAGAATATATACGTTCGAATAATCGAATTTTCTTTATGGCAACGTGCAATTCTTTTAATTTGGGAAACAATACCAGGTTTAGACGAATATTCAATTTGCAACGGAGAATTTGATATACTGAAAACTCAGTCCACATTGTTCAAATTGTTAAATTGTTTTCTATTTATCAGTTATTGTATTGTCTTCAGATGCATAAGAATAACCAAATTAGTATTAATACAGGCATTAAAGAACGAGAATTTCCGTAGCAAAATCAAGAATAATTACAACTTATTGAGAAAAATTGTTCTGCTTGTATCTATAATTATAATAGTGATTATTATTTTATTTGTAATTCTTCTGATTTTCGTTCTATATCCTCATATAGAAAAGAAGGAAAAATTTCGTGGGGGTGCTCTGTTCTGTAGTATCCAGATTTGCATAGGTATAAGTTATCTTATAGGAGGATTCGGTTTTACTTTATTAATATTGGCTTTGATATACCTCATCGCTCACCGAGAGTTCGAACAATTTTCTCGGGAATTGTTTTTAATTAAAAGAATCGGTTCAGATTTACAGAGAAAGCTAAACGAATTAATGTTGCATCACGAAGAGCTTTGGCTTTTCATGCAACAATTCAATACCAAGTACAATTTAGTATTTGTAATTATCTATTTTTTTGTCCTTTGGGGTACAAGTTATTTCTGCTACGCATTTATATTTTTGGAATTTCATTATTACCAGAAATATATAATATTTGTACTTATGGTACTATTCACGTGTATTTGCATAATATTTGGATGCCTGCTGTGCTCGCTCGCATTTACGGTAAGTATATTCTATCTACATCAGGGGTGTCCAACCTGCGGTCCAAGGGAAGTTCCAATGCGGCCCAATAAACGTGTAAACAAAACCGACAAATTTTTAAATTATTTATTTATTTGTACGGCATAAACCTGAAAAAAGAAGTTTCACAAAGCCGTAAACCTGTTATATTTTTTAATGTAAAGGAAGTATTTTCAAATATTTGTAATGTGTGAATGAGGAAGGAATACTAAATAAACCTGGAGTCGTGACTCAAAGGACTATAGCCCAAAAATCGGAGAAAGGAGAGAAAGGCCAAAAAAAAAGTGAGAAAGTTTGGAAAATATTTGCGTAACAGAAACTTTATTTAACCTTTCTCACTTCTTTATATTTTGACCTTTCTCTCCATTCCCCGAATTTGGGTCTATGATCCTTTGAATCCCAACTCTAGCTCTATTTAATATTCTTTTCAGCGTTGCAAGATTTGTCTACTTTGAGCCAAATTTAGGTACCCCTTTTTTTAGTTTGGCGTAAAAAAATATCATTTGGCGCATTGGCTACATTTTGGGCTACATATTATTTATAAATGTATTAGTTGAATAAAAATGCACTTTAAAATGGTGTTTCGTTGTTTTATTAATTAAAGACCAAAATAAAACAAATATTTGTGTTTTTCAAATAAATTTTTGTTTGACTTCTTTATAATAAATAAAATTATCTATTTATAAGTAGAAATTAAAAGTGTCTGTAAAAGTAATTTTTTTTAAATATCCTTTTTTCGTGATAAAGTTTTAATACTTATTACTATAATCTAGACATGTAAATCCTTAAATATATTTGTATATTTAAAAATTGGGTCACAATATATTTGTGGCCCAGAACTCCATGACTTCTTCCAATGTGGCCCAGAGAAACGAAAAGGTNTTTTCTACTCATATTTTCAGATGCTAGATTTTATGAAAAGATTTGGAAAAGTCTCCTTGTCTCTTTCAATAGGCGAATTTTTAGTGGTAGATAAGAGAATTGTTTTCAAGGTTGCTATTTCTTTTAGTATTATTTTCTAGAACTTTTTCTAAATAGGTTTGATAATGATTTTGCATTATATTTCAGATGGCAAGTACACTACATTCCATTTTTTCCGGCTTCTTAAAACTGAAAACCGTTTCAAATAAGAAAGAAAACTGTGAGCAGATTTTTGAATTTAATCACACGAACACGAATTAAACCTTTAATAATTTGCTCTTAAAACAGAATTATGTCTCGTTCAATAAGAAACTTCTAGAAGAGTTTCGTTCTAACAGTGCTTGAAAATTGATGATATCCCTCGTACAATTTCTGGTTTCTCTATATCATAATTCGAGAATATTGAAATTCAATAGTTTTTTATTCAAGTAACAATGTGTGTTAGCTTGAATTTGTCTGCGGTTTTAGAATATTGAAAAATTCTATTTTTTTTTTTTTTCAGGTGTAATGAAAACAGACAGTGTAGATTTTTCCTTTCTTGTTTTAATTTTTCTGTTAATTAATCAGCTGTCTTTTTCGATGCTTTCACATCAATATTTTGTCTGTGTTTTATTTTTACAGTTTAATATTCGTATTTAGTAAATTTATCTAAATATATATAGGTAGGTGTTATTAAACAATATAAATTTACAATAATTGATACAAGTAATAGTATTTATTCGTAGTTGTAGGGAAAAAAATAATAAAATTACGCAAATTAGAGACTTCTCTGGCTCGATCTCTCAAAAAAATCGATTTATAAACGTGTACACAAGAGGAGAAGAACATTATAATTTCTGATATATCATATTTCAAATCTAAATATACAGTATTTATTTATATAGCTTAGTTTTATAAAACTTTCATTAAAGTACACTGTATAAGTTCGCCTAGCTTAATATTATACGTCTATCTTTCTTGTTCCTGCAATCTTCTATTGTAATTAGTCTAATTTTTAATTTTATTTCCACTTCAAGTTTTTATCATGTCATAATTATTTGTTATAAAACTAAGTGTGTTTGTTTTATCGGTTTCAACATGCCAAAAAATTAGAAGCGAAAATGTGGAACAGGCTCTGAATTCAGTTTTGAATGAATTGCTTCTAGAAGCAGCTGGTAAACAATTTGAGATTGCCCGTTTGATAATTCGATTTCGGCTACAGAACCATGAATACATGAAAACTGGACTTCCACCCTCACCGACTGTTGATGTAGACGAACTACAAATAGTTCAGAAGATCGAAGCAAATGTGGCAATAAACTTTAGTCAATGTATAGCGTTCTTGAAGTTTCTAATAATTTAATAATTAGTAGGTTTACAACAATTGATTTCTGAATTAATTTTTTATGTTATAGTTGAAAGAAATTCTTTCATAAAAAACATGCGAATCTGCAAATCTAGTCTGACTCAATAAAGCAAGAACTTATGATGTTCATAAGTCAAATTGTTACCAATTTATTTGAAAATGCAATTGGTTTTTGAAAAACATGGCGTTGCTGTTGAACCGTAGTTTATTTTCATGTTCTGTTTTTATAAAAAATAGTTTTCTTTTTGACTCATTTTTGAAACTCAAACTTTTCAAAACTTATCGCAAATAATTTTTAGCAGAATCATATTTAATCATTTTTCACACTGTGGAAGACAATCAATAATTTTAATGTCAATAAAAGTTGGGGTAGAACTTATGACTATATAAAACACAAAAATTTTGCAATTAGCTACCACCTTTTCAAATACTTGTAATTCATCATCTATGTTACATAAGTAAAGATTAATTACAGTTTCGAATGTGTTAATGTCCCCTATATTTGTAGCTTTAGTTTCACGACTAAGAGAACAATTAAAAGTTTTCTCAAATCATCATATAACGGTAGCGCTTTTAACATGTAATTGTTATGTACTATTAGTTATAATTAAACATGGCTTATGAATTAATAAAACGCTTTAAGTGTTTTACAGTAGTTGTCATTTAAGTTAATAAAGCAAGTTTTTAATAAGTATTATTCGAACTTTTATAATAACTACAGAGTGTGAGGGTCTGATTCTCATACTCACAAATCAAAGACGAATTATCAGAGACACGTATGCGTTTAGTTACAAAATGTTTTTTGAAAGAGCGCAATTCAGTTTTACTGCGAGTTTTACTGATATATTTTAAGGTTTTAGGGTTCTATATTGTATTTTTTGTGCATCGTTTAGATGTACAAGAAAATATAAAACTCTAAAACATTTTAGTTTACTCATTATGACATATCATTTTTTTAAATTTTTGATAGGTTTATAAACTATAAACAAAACACATGTAGTTTATAAATAGTCTAGTTTTAAAGTTTCTCAAATCAGCATAGCAATATTCGCCTCGTCACATATTTTCCATTTAGTTTACATGTTGAATCGGAAAAGCTACGACTCTCATTTGAGTTTCAATTTACAGCTCTCGACAATATTTATTATTTGCGTACAGAAAACATTAGTGTGGAATAGTTATGGTGAATATATATGGTTTTAAAGTTAAAAATTAAGAAAACGTAATACAATGTCGGCATATACTCGTCGAAAAGCCAAATCAAAATAAGGAAATCGTTTACGGTTGGAAACGGCTTCTCAAGAGCAATTCAGTGATACCCATAAAACACAATATGATAGATCGAAACGGTGCCGGCAACGTAAAAAACATCATTAAGATTATACCCGAATACGAACCAGATCTCACTACACCAATCATGATTGTCGGAAAATTTAATGTTAATATCTCACAAGACCGCTGGACTTCTTACTGTTAATTAAGGAATGATTATGACATAAATTCAGTGTAATACGCTCAAAGAAATATTACCTGTTAACTTACATGTATTAATGTAAAACACACGGCCTTCCTTGTTCCCGACACAGATACACCTCTTTTTTTTTTCTTTTTTTTAAGTTCAAGTTCGAAATGATTTTCCTTTTATAGTACATTTGCTATTTGTGGTGAAAATTGTTAGCAGTAGAACACTGGTTCAAACACAATGTAAATGTCTGTATAATATAAGTGGCCTTGTCCACATTTATAGACGTTTGAACTATAGCTTGTGCTACGCTATTGTTTAAACGTCCTTAAAATCGAAAAACACTGATTTTTGTTTTTTATCGTCACTTTACCGATGACTGACATCACACCATCGTTGTTCTAGAAGCTTAAATTTAATCGAAGTGGAAGGACGAGTCTTCGGATGATGAAGACTAAGATGAAACATGAAGATAATCACGGCAAAGAAAACATTTATTTTTTTATAGAAGCAAACCCCTTTCCTCGAAGCTTTTAATGCTTGACAGCTATTTTTGAAACTCAATTTCGACTCCTAAGGTGTGTCATTTCCTTAATTGTTTATAATTATCCATTCTGCAAAAGAATGAAACGGTTATTGTGAAAATAAAACTAGTATTCACTAAGAAAATATTCGTATTGTCTTAATTTAATCTGAATTAAGTAAGATATATATAAATTTCTAATGTACAAAAAATTTAAATAAACCAGCAACGAGTTGAATAACTTTTCCGGCAACATTTAAAACTGCGTGTGTGGCGCCATCCGTTTAAAATTAATAAATACAAACACATTCTGACAGTTTATGAGTTAATTATACTTTCTATTTGGAAAAATTTCGTCAACTTCAACACAAAATGTTAAAAAAGATCGCTTTTAAAGAATTTGCAGGATTTCCCGGGTTAAAAACAAACGTGATCTCGTTAGAGAAGCCATAAATGCTACGATTAAATCCATCGTCATCTACGGATTCCCAGAGGCAGAGTTAAGATCAGCCCACAGGGAAAGAAGCGAATGTGTAGCTGGAATATATATATATATATGTATATATTACATTGCATTGAATAAACTAATACATCGCATACAAACTAAACTAATAAACAAATTTTATTAATAGAAATTAAGAAAAATTTAATATATAAAAACTGTTCAGACTGTGTGAATATTAATGTTATAAAGTTTTCGAAATGAATTAATATTTTTAAATTACAAGAAATTTTCGGTCATTCGAATTTTAAATTTATTTTTGAATTCAGACGAACTCTTCGCCGTCTACGCGATCGTCTTAGAGAATATGAAACGGTATTTTAACAGTAAGTGGGAAGGACGAAAAAGTTTTAAGTTTTATGAAAATTTCTTGGGAGAATTTATTAACTGGAACGTCAAATGAGTCCGAATTGACCAAACCTTCCAATCGTAAGTTACGATATCGTAAAATATCTCGTAAATAATAAGATAAAAGGTAATTGTGGTAGGCCGATGAAGTGGACGAAATGGCGACAGAGTATTTGGCGCCGTCGAGTGGGTCATCTGTTTTGAATATTTCTCATTCGAAAACTTGTAAGATGTTAAGGAATGGCGAGAAATGAATTGAAGTTTTCACGGCGGAATTAACTTAAATATAACGAAATTTATTAAATGTATTATTTAATACTTTTTATGAAACATATTAGTGCTATTATTATGTTTATGTTTTATGATTAAGTTTAAGTAGAAACTTACGAAAGTCGTTGTAATATATTTACATATTGAATGAGAAAAAAAGTCTATTGACAAGGTTTATAATGAAATGTATTATTATTTTATATAAATTATAAAGCATTTTTTATATAGGATATTAAGCATATGGTTATTACGTTAGCTATATCCTATATATTACTATGTTGTTTATATATTACTGGAAGACCAACATCACGTATCTTGCATTTTGTTGAGTTCCTGCTTCACAATAATGACATTGTCTGAGACACTGGCAAATTTTCTAGATTGATGATCTTACTACGCTGTATTTTTTATTTGAACAGCAGTATTTTCTAGTAATGCAATGAATATATTTGGTATATTCAGTCAGGAGCGTAGCCGAATAATTGAATATTCGGTCAAACTATTCGGCTTGATTAACGCACGTACGAAAATTGGCGCGCAAAACGTATTATGGCAAGGATCGCGCACCCTGTTCTCTTATTGGCCCGCTGTCAGTAGGCTTCGCCAATTTCGTTAATTCTTGACAGTTGTAGCGTACAGACAAGAGTGTCATGTCAGTATGTGATTAGTGATTATATGAAATGTGGATAACTGTGAAATGACCTATACGTGTAAATAACAGAAAAAGAACAGAAAAGGATCGCGAAGTTAAAATGTTAAAATAAATCTGAAATTGAGTTGATAACATAATCGAACAAGTCGATGCAGCTTATTGGCGTGAAATTCGTTGCCGTCAATGCCAAACAATTGTTTTTATAGACTTCGGAAAGCTAAATGCTTGTAATGAAAGTCACTAAGCGTGCACGGGCGAAAACCTGGTGCCGTTCGGGCTACCAAGCTGTGTGGAATCTGTGAAATCATAACTGTGACTTATACTGACGTCCTGTCTGTCTCTTTTCTCCGTTATCACCAGGCTATGAGTCACGTAATTGTAAAATGGAAAAGCTACGAAGGAAAAGTGACGAATCGAAAGTATCGTGCGCGCACATTATTGTGAGCCACCGGGGGAGGTCGGGATGTTCTCTCTTTCCGGTCACGGGTCGGTGACTTACTTTCTTGTCAAGGATGGCGTTTCGTCCAGTTACGCGTTACGCGATCGGAGGAGAGTCGGAGGGGTCGACGATAAGACATTGGCTAAGTCGAGTTACGACACCATTTAAACCAAACAAGAATTTATTAAACTAACTAAATAAACTTTACACGAAATTCCTTCGACTTCGCAGATAGGAGAGAGAGTTTACAATAATATGCGATCATACCTCTTTGCATATATTAGTGGGATCCTTTCCCCGTGATGTCGTCCAAAGGTATTCTGATCGGTGACTCAAGTGGAAGTGTAGGGCTGAGATGGAGAAGGCGATGTCCGACTTCGACGTTCGACGATTCCCCCGAGGAGGGGAAGGTGTCGGGCTTTTATACCCTTTTCGATGGGAAAATTAGTCAGGTGATCAATTGTTTTAGCAGGTATGAGGTTAAAGGTGGTGATCGAATGACAACAATATGACGAATTTCGTCGATACTTGTGAACTATTCACGGATTAACCGTGAGAATGTTTATAGTTAAATAGAAAGAGTTATAAATTTCTCATGTAATATACATTTTGTTTCGGTAGGGTCAAATTCCTTTGATTAAAGGAATTTTAATTTACATTTATTAAAATTTTAAAGGATTACTTTTTTTTATGAAATTATACGAACTTCGAATTTCACATTATGATATATGCATAGGCGTACGTGGACTAGAGCGATAGAGGAAAGATAAAGAGAAGAGCAAAGACGTTTGCTTAAAAAGAATTATAGGCACGGTCAGACCCTCGGATGTGCGACGATTGTCGAACGAATACGTGTGTACGTGTGCTGATCCTTGTGATTATAAATTGTGAATATATGTGACTGATATTATTTTAATAGAGTAAAAATTGCATTACAAATACTAGTCGTATCTTGCTTGCTCGCCATGTCCAATCACATGGAAAAACCATTTTTTTACTGCAGCGATGACGTTCTGTAGGCTACAGCTCTGCACAAATATGTAAAATCGTCTAAAATGTATACATGTGACATTTTAGACTATTTTACATATTGGTTATGAACATGGCGAGGATCGTCGTTCGGGATTTTGGCGGTATTTTTGTGTGGGCCGTGATAATTTCGACATAGATTTCTGCAATCTTCATTTTTCTCAACTACCGATCTAGTAGTTTGATAAGTTTCTGAAAATCCTCTTCCGATTTAGTACTCAAGAGATCCAAATAACGATACTGCGAATTCTTCCCTGGTCTGCAATATTTAAATTTTGCGTACCGAAACGAGTCCGATCCGGATAATATTTCCGTTTTAGACGGTTTAATTGAAGGATTTTCTGTACCCGACTTGATAAATCCGAACTATTACGTCTGCACGGGAAGTTATTTCATTTAAAAAACGATAGAATTATTACAAACACCGATCACATTACCTAACATCCGGGTATTCAACAATCTTAAACCGAATGCGATTTCGCTTATTAAAATTATTTCCGAATATCAAAAAGAACGGACCTAACGTTTGAGGAATGGAAAAGAAAGAATCGAATAGTTCATAATTAATAAATTATAAAAATGGAGAACGGATTTAATAATTAAACGTGGATTTTCTGCTAACTTAGTTTACATTCCACCACTGTTTGTGACTTTTGGGGTTCAAAATAATTATTTATAACAGTTTTGACAGAATTCATTTTTAACATTATTTCAATGAAAGATTATTTTTAGAATTTTAGACTCACAAGTTTTGAAAAAAAATAAAGAAATTAGAAAATTTTGAATTTTAAATATTAGATGGCGCCATTCTTTTCGAAATTGACAGGTCGCGTCGAAGTCCGGCGAGTGCAGCTTTGGATTAGAGAAATGCTGTTTTTATTCCACTGAATAAATTGAAAATTGTTTTCTGATGAAATCTTTCAGGAAGAAATCGAAGGAAACGTGTTATTTGGGTGTCTTCTCGCTGCTCGTTTTGGCTCCATCTTCGGATCAGTAACATGATTTTCAGTCTTGATGGAAGGAGATAACCTCGTTGAGCATCTCACTAGAAAGAAAACAGGAAGAATTTTTACGAAGCAGAAGAGGATAATAATACATTTTACGGGTAACATTTGGTGATGTATCGAATATCCTTATTGTTTGTGGACTGTGGTAATAAGTATTGTGATATTTTACGTGTCTTTCTTGACTAAATTAGTAAGTAGATTTCTAGTTGTTCTGAAGGTGTTTTTAAAAACAACTTTCAAAAAACGGTTGAATTTTTTATAAATTTCAGTTTTACAATAAAAGCTATAAAATGTGAAAGCTGAAAAGTAAGTCGATTCGGAGAAAGAGCCTACACGGCTAATATCTCCATGCAAACCGTGAGGAAAGGAAGAAGAAGAAGAACCGAAAGGTAGTTTCTTCTTCGTAAAATACATTTATACCTGATTTTCTTGTTTTTAAAAATCGTAGATAAAGTTACTATAAATTTATTTCAAACATATAAATATACTGTTTCTGAATAAAAAAATTAATTTCCATTCGTTTCATTTTCAGGTTTAAACCCAGCTGTAATTTTATGGCGAGAAATATCCAAAGAAGAATTTCTAAAATTATTAGTTTAATGTGAAAATATTTAAATATGACTTAGAAAATAGTATATGACGTCATTCTTGTATCCGGTTTCATTGGAGACTTTTTGTTACAGATTCATTACTCAACATTCAAGAGCATTCCTGTGTACTAAATGAAGAATTCTTTCCGGGAAAACACAAGAGTTGAAAAATACGTTTAACGTCTGTTGTTAACGTAAAACTAAAATTCAAGCCAGTGTTATGAAATAATACAAAAATATATCAACAAAGAAAATGTTTTTCGTGCAAGTGAAGAAAAAAACAAAAATCGACGATGTTTTAAAATTATATATATAATAGTTTTGTTTTTGGTAAATACATTCCGTTTATATTGTTTTCAGAAGAAAAATGTATAAATGACTTTGTAATACTGGTAATGCGTATTTATAATACGTGTGAATTGTTAGTGCTTCTGATGTCGTGGTATCCTTCGTGTAGGTTTGATCTTTAAATATTTCTTAGAGACAAAATTTTCCCTTTTCTGGTTTCTTTATCTGCATCCAAAACTTTAACAACACATTTAAAATTTATTAAAAAAAATAGTAAAAATAACCATATTTTTTCGTACGTTTAAGTGACAGTGGTGTAGAAAATAAATCTCACAAGCATGAACAAAAACAAAATAATAATAATAATAATAATAATAACAAATATACCTTAAGCAAACTTAAACAGTTTATTATTACAACTGTAAGATCTAAAGTTCAATCCTATGTAATTTCATGTACAAATTTGTGTAACAACTGTTTATACTGCAGTAGAGAATATTAAAAAGAATTTTACTAATGGCACATTCTTAATAAATTCTCGTCTAAGGCATTACATCAGTTTACTTCCTGTTCGAATCTGTTACAGATATATCTAAATACTACATTATTGTTTCATATTTTACATATTTCTCTACAAAATAACGCTAAAAATTTCGTTTAAACCGCGTTTCAAATGATCAAATATCTTATTACTGAATAAACCTAAACACTTTCGGAATGTTTAAAACTACAACATTGTGAAGTACAATTGAATTTTATTTAGTAATGAATATAAAACGTTACTAATATTCTTTTATATTATCAATACTACATAATCAACTTATAGAAATTTTAGAATGTTCATTTTATTTTTCATATTACCGTCATACATATGTTTTTTTTTTTTTTTTAATTTTTAACATATAAACAATGTAAATTATAAACCATTATAGTTTCCAGTACTATTTATCTCGAGAGCGAAGCTACATAGATAAAAGCCGAGACTAGATACATAAAGTATAGAGGCAGGAGGTCTCGGTTAACGGTATAGGAACGTCTGGTTGTCTGGTTTGCCCCGGATGTCGCGTTATTTCAATTCAAATATTTTCCCGTGACAGGAGTTAGATATATGACAGGAACGATTTTATTGCCAGTAAGAAAGTATGATGTACAAGGGCAAGAGACTCTAATTTGATGTGAAAAGCATATATTTTAAATTAAAAATACGACAATAAATATTGCAGCCCAGCATTGTGACGATGCCACAGTAAATAATTGCTCATTTTCATTGATAACTCGTGATGTCGCCTCCAGGAAAGGTTCAAATTTTACGAATGAAGTTGAAAATACAATTTCAATTATTTCCATAAATATTTATAAGAAGATTTTATCATTAATAATATTTTACACTACAATACGTGGTGCTGTGGTGTAAACCATACTTTACTAGCTACAAATAATCACGTGCGCTAATGAAGTGGTATTCTTTCATTAACCTTTAAATGTGCATCCGTTTGTTTAGTTCTATTAGTCTACCAACGATGATTTTAGTTGTCTTTCTTTACTAGATCTATATTTTCAGAAAACTTTAATATGATAATTTATTAATTAATATTAATACATTCTATTCAAACATAACAGGTAAGTCGTTCGAATTATCATATTGAAGATGTGAACTAGGTTAAGATTGCAGATTACTGTTGGGGGCCATCAAAACTGTAGATCATGTCGATAAAAGCAAAGATGTCCGTAAAACCATACTTCTAAATATAATTCTTTGATAGAAATAATCGACCGAAATCAACCGCACGCAATCGCGAGTCGCATCTCGCGCTTCAATAAAGCTATCGTGTTTAATGTATTTCAATTTCAGATTTACCGCAGAATTAAATATCAAAGCTGAATCTCATACTCCGAATGGTCTTTATATAACTAGACGTTTTGTACAATAAATCTGTCTAACATGCTTCCATTAACGTAGAAATATGCTTATCGATCTTTGTATTCAACTGCTCTATTTACTTTTCCGCATTACATTTATTTACTCGAACAAGGGAAATCATTCTTCTAAACATTATTAAATTTATATAACGGTTAATGTAAATATAAATCCATACCAATGTCCATTATTGCATTCGTTAAATATATTTGATTGCAGTTGAGAAATTGGAGAAAACAGAAAGGCAGACCAACGTACACCAGAACAATACATGTTATAATTGTACACGTGTAGTTCGAAAATGAATTATCCCGATCAACAGAACATATGTCTCGGTGTCATGATTCGTCCTATTTTAGATTCGGCAAAAATATTTGGAATGGATTTCGTAGTTCCGTGTCATTGCATGTTACAAAGAAGAGGAAATGAAAGAACAAATCTTTCAAAATTATTCAAAATATATTGTCATTCTATCGAATTAGTATTATGGACAATTGCTGTTGTTTACATTTATTGGATATTTAATTTAGACTTTTATTGCTTACGAATCGTGCATTATTTAAAGGATTACGCAGTGCATGGTGCAGTAGTAAACACGGCACTAATCCTCTATGCAGCGGCACAGTTCAGTATTTTAAAAAGAAAGAAATTATATTTGCACTGTATTCAAAGCTGGTACAAGGAAGAATATAAAGTAATTGATAAGATGCAACTCTTACAAATTTGTTAATTCATATTTTTATTTTTGGATTTTTTATGTATTTCGATTCTCTCACAGATTGTCATATACTTAGAAGTTAAAAGACAAAATGGATCAGACAGCGAAGCATTCGTTTGTTCTGTTAGCGCTACATTTATATATATTTATGTTTCAGCACACGTTATATCATTAATCTCTGTTCTTTGCTGTCTAGGTCTTGTCGTAATGAACAGACTAACGAAACTTTCTGAAGAGCTTGCAAATATGAAATCGCAAAATACAGATTTGAAAAATAATTTAGACAAATTTATCAACAAACACGTAGAAATACGGGCTCTTACAGAACATGCGAACGTAGAATGGGAAATGATAACACCTTTAATATATGGATTCTTTATGCACTTCACCTGTGTCATCTTATATGCTGTGATATTCGTGACTGTAGATCCTGATTACAAATTTTTTCTTACAATTCTTTGCTTTTGTTTTCTAGCAGGTTGTCTTGCAATAAGTGAAGTGTTGTCATCTTTTGTGTCGTTGGTAAGTATTAACCTCATAACAAAAATAGGTTTATATTTTTCAATATTTTTTTGCAATTAAACGCTGGTTCTTTTACATGTTTATCTCCAAATCCTGTTAAATATATAATGTTATTCGTATTTCTGAATTTAATAGCACTAACAACAATTTTTATTGTTCATCGTGTGAAAGCACAATGGCATGAAAAAAATGGCATGAAACGTATCAATGCCAGTTTCTAAGGTACGAACCCGCGACCAAAGACCAGCATTCATTAATAATATAACAGACTAGTTTGTTTCACTGCGTTTAAGATTGCATTCAATTAACATGTAAATTGCATGAATAACACACCGAAAATAATCGATGTATCATAAAAATAAATATTTTTACCATAAAGTTCGAAGGTAACCACTGTATTTTAATGCTGAACACTTCGAATTGTTATAAAGCATATAATGAAATGAAATTTTAAAAAATTAATTAATGTATTATTTTTGTTACAGCTCTATGATGATTTTGTGTCTATATACAAACTTGCATCTGCAGATCTACCATTAGAGTTCAAACTGAAGGTAAGTGTAAATTGTATTTTAGAATTAGTAATCGATTTAGTATATTTTTTTATAAAGTTTACAATATGTTGAGGAAAAGAATTTATGGAAAATGTCTTCAATCTCTGTTACATCACATTTGTATAAACGGAATTATACAATAAAACTGTAGTGCATTAATTACAATAAATAAATTACTATTAGGATTTCTAAAAATTGCAAATGCTGTTTGTAAGATTCAGGAAAAGCGCTAAAAACGAACGTTGAGATTTTTTCTGTTAAATGGTGAGGGCTGCAAAGGATCTTTTTTTTCCACTACCACCGATTGTGTTGGATTCGGATCGCGAAATATAGTCGGAACTTTCTCTTCACGTAATCATTTTAAGAATAATATGCTTACAAAGAAAATGAAATTGAAAATCGAATAAAATTCAATTTTTAATTTTCACCACAAGTAATCTATGTCAGAATATTTTTGAATATTTGAAAAAAAATTGAAAATTATCAATATATAAAGTGACTTTTCCAATTTAGCTGAATGATTTTATGAAAAGATTTGGAAAAATTCCTTTGGCCATTTCTATTGGCGGTTTCTTCTATATAAAAGAGGACTTTTTTATCAAGGTAAGTAAAACCTTTATTTAATTTTTCAGCTGTGTAATTGCATTTGTCAATTGTGATTTTTTTGCAGATGGTCAGCGGATTGTATTCTATATTTTCCACAATCCTCGATTTAACAGGAGTGATGGAAAAAGAAAAGAAATGTGCAGAAGTTTCTATTAAAATCACAGACAAAAATAGTACTTTAATATTGTAAATTTAATCTTAATTAATTTACGGCCCAACAGTGACCAAGCGGTTCTGTTCTCTAAACACTAAAAGTTCGGTCGCGTCTCCGCAGGATTGGCTGACTACGTGGAGTTTTCCGGGTTTTCTCCACGTCTGTAACGCCTGAATAGGGGCCAGTTACCCTTAAAAAGACCTCCCGGAAGGCACCCTTTTAGGCAGATCGTCTAAGCGCTGCGTTGTTATATCTTAATAAAAACAGATAATTACGGTTTTCACAACACTTTAAATCACTTCTTGTCTTTTGTATATACAGTAGAGCGTCGATATTCCGAATCAATTGGGGACTGGGTTGTTCGTATAACTGATATTTCGGATAACCGATTTATGTACGAAAAAATAGTTTAACGTATCCGATGTCGAAATTTTTCTCCGTTGCGTGTCGCTTCGCGTTGAATTTTCGTCGATGTTAAGTCTAACAAAGACTATTGTATCGTTAAAAATTATTTTTTTATTTTGTACAAACAAAATAAATATATTGAAAAATATAAAAACAATAAAAAATTACACTTCAGATGTTAATTTAGTATCAAAAAACTAA
>NW_019384724.1:241149-243620 GCF_000671375.1 Centruroides sculpturatus
CTCAAATATTTTACGTTTTTGATACTAAATTAACTTCTGAAGTAAAATTTTTCATTGTTTTTATATTTTTCAATATATTTATTTTGTTTGTACAAAATAAAAAAATAATTTTTAACGAAACAATAGTCTTCGTTAGGCTTAACATCGACGAAAATTCAACGCGAAGCGACACGCAACGGAGAAAATTTTCGACTTCGGATACGTTAAACTATTTTTTCGTACGTAAATCAGTTATTCGAAATATCAGTTATCAGGACAACCCCAGTCCCCAATTGATTCGGAAAATCGACGCTCTACTGTATTTCCTATCTTTAATTTGCACTTGATAAGTATGTACCATCTTTACACACTGGTAGATAATAATTTTGAATGTAAAAACACAAACATTCTGTCACTAAAGCTTTTTAATATGAGCACCATAATTATATGCTTTAAAACATTATGATATATTATTTTTATGTATGTTAAACTTTAACATAAAGAAAATAAAGTGATGCACTGAAGCGCATTTCTGTTTTTACTAATAACTATAGAGAGAGAAACAATTTCGGAGTTTGATTTCATGAAAAACATCACTCATTCTATGTTTAATGGCATTTATTACCCGATAATTTTTAATGATATCAAGACAATATACAGTACTTGTAAACCGGTACGGTTTCTTTACTTATACTGTGATTATTGGCATTTGTTTAACAGTATTCTGTCACATTTCACTAGAAAATCGATCGTATTTAAGTACAGAATATTCCTGTTCTGTAACATTGAACTCCATAATTCACTAGTCACATTTAACGAAAATAATATGTTTTTAATGGTATTGTTTCAATGCTGTCGCATATTCGAAGCTATCGATTTATTTCAACAATTCGTAGTATTGTTAGCATTGTTTAACTTAAGGAAGGACTGTCTGTGGGAATTTTTCAAATTGCAGCCCAATGAAATTTATTATCTTATGAGTAAAACCTCAGATAAATATATCAATTGAAAGAGAAAAAAAAACGAAAAAACTTGATACATTGGAGAATCTTCGAATCCACATAACAAATGATTGATCGATTTTATTTCATGGTTTGAGACTTTTCTTTGCCTTTTGAAAAACTTAAATTGAGGTAAGAAAGATTTGGATAACAGGAACGATTTAAGGAACACAAATTACATAAAAATATATTGTGATTATTATAAAAACAAATGTAGGACTTCTTTTTCGTCTTTCGTCTTTTCGCGCGTTCTTCTCATGTCGCGAATTCGCGTCTCGTCCCGCTCTCGTCGTCTCGCCGGCAGATGACGTTTCGCTCTCCACAATAATGTTTATAGAATTTCCGAAATCAGAAAGAAAAATATTTAAGTCTATCATGGTGATAATATACGATAGGCTTGAATATTTTTACACATCTGCAAGTTATCTTGCATTTAAATATGTAACAGAAATAATTATTGGTAGTATAATTTACTACCTATTTTCGACATTTTGCTTCTTGACGAAAAATCAAAGAAGAATTCAAGAAAAGCTGAATGAGCTGAAATCCGAGGTTCAGTTCATGAAAATAAATATAAATAACTCTCTCTAATGAAAATCGTCGGAAATTTTTTCAGCCTTTGGGATATCAGACATCAGATTAAAAGATATAAGAAAGCTGTCTGTAATCAAGCTACAGACTTTGCCCTTTTGAATTGAAGGAAGGAGTAAAGTTAGAGATGTAGGAAGAGGGAAGAGATAAAGGGAGATAGGAAAGTGGGAAGGGAAGGCATGGGTACCATGAGGTCTTGCATCGCATTTATTAATTAGAAAAAAATAATACATCAGGGATATAAACATTAAAAGGAACAAAATAAAACGCGTATTTACATGTTGAGATATTGGTTACATATTAATGATTGGTGGGTTACATTAGGATGATACAGTGAATACAGTAATTTACAGTAGTGCCTGTAATGACACCCAATGACAATACAATTAGGATGGAGGTGACGGTCATTAATCCATACAGGGAGATCCAGCGATGATCCTTTGGTGGCTAGGTTGCGTTGCTGTTGCCGGGATTACTGGCGTTGAGGGTTGCTGTACTGTGGATGTAGTCCGAGAGTCCTCTCCAAAGTTTGTTGTTGCTGAAAACTTCGGCTGTTTTTGGAGGCCAGTTCTGACCTTCCGCAAGACATTTACCCATGAAAGGCAGTCTTTTGTTTTCATGCTTTGCGCAGTCGTAGAGAAAGTGCTCTACTGTCCCTTCGCTGGCGTTGTCGCATTCACAAGTGTTGGTATCAGTCTTTCCGAATCGGAAGAGATAGGCTGCGAAATTACCATGGCCCGTGAGGACCTGGGTCGTTTGTGCGTTCGGGATGTAGTGACTGGCTTTTTTACGACGGGCGATCGTTGGGATGTACGCATGAGTCCTTCTCCCAGTGTTGTCGTTGTCCCATTCGAGTTGCCAGTCCTGCAGAGCGATGTTATTGAGCTGCGTTTTTACCCA